>NW_027199560.1:0-30798 GCF_038502225.1 Cherax quadricarinatus | reverse complement strand
CGAGATAATATCTTCGTAAATGGTTTAAATTCGCTGCAGATTGTTAGGTATTCTAATATCTCTATTAAACCCGTGCATGCAAAATG
Organism: Cherax quadricarinatus; assembly: GCF_038502225.1. Classification (NCBI taxonomy): domain Eukaryota; kingdom Metazoa; phylum Arthropoda; class Malacostraca; order Decapoda; family Parastacidae; genus Cherax; species Cherax quadricarinatus. The sequence continues at coordinate 30,712 of NW_027199560.1, read as the reverse complement.
TAATGAAATAACTCCTGTTTTTGGTTCAGTAGTTAGCCGTGACTAAATAACTCCTGGATTTGGGATTCAGTAGTTAGCAGCGGTTGGCTACCCAAAAATAAGTGGGGTCTGACTGAGTGGTATTATTCAGAGTGTACCTGACTCTGTGCTCACGTAGAGGTGCATACAGGAGGTCTGAGCACCCCTCGCGTCTCTGATGTATTCATCACTGCTACTACATATTACTGAGTATATATAGGAATGGCTGTGGGAAGTCAGCACAGAAGGGAACATCAAGAGGGAATATACCACTAAGTGTTGGATGACATACGAACAACCGAGGAGGAGGTGAAGAAGCTGCTAAGTGACCTTGATACCTCAATGGCGATGGGACCGGACAACATCTCCCCATGGGTCCTTAGAGAAGGAGCAGAGATGCTGTGCGTGCCTCTAACCACAATCTTCAACACATCCCTTGAAACTCATGGAGACAATAACAGATGCAATCTTCCCACCAGGATACCAGATCATGAGGAAAGATAGAAGGGGCAGGGGGGGAGGTGGGGTTGCTCTGCTCGTAAAAAACAGATGGAAATTCGAGAAAATGGAAGGAATAGATGAGACGGGAGAAGAGACTACATAGCAGGTACAGTTCAGTCTGGGGAACACAAAGTGGTCATTGCAGTGATGTATAATCCACCACAGAACTGCAGGAGGCCAAGAGAGGAATATGAAGAGAGCAACAGAGCAATGGTGGACACACTTGCTGAGGTGGCAAGAAGAGCTCACTCCAGCAGAGCAAAGTTGCTGGTTATGGGGGATTTCAACCACAGGGAGATTGACTGGGAAAACCTGGAGCCACATGGGGGTCCCGAAACATGGAGAGCCAGGATGTTGGACGTGGTGCTGGAAAACCTCATGCACCAACATGTTAAGGACACTACCAGAGTGAGAGGGGAGGATGAACCAGCAAGATTGGACCTTGTGTTCACCCTGGGCAGCTCAGACATTGAGGACATCAAGTATGAGAGTCCCCTAGGAGCTAGCGACCACGTGGCTCTGTGCTTTGAATACATAGTAGAGCTGCAAGTGGAGAGAATAACAGGAGTAGAATGGGAAAAGCCTGACTATAAAAGAGGGGACTACATAGGGTTGAAGAACTTCCTGCGGGAGGTCCAGTGGGACAGAGAACTGGCAGGAAAGCCAGTAAATGAAATGATGGAATATGTAGCAACAAAATGCAAGAAGGCAGTGGAAAGGTTCATTCCCAAGGGGAACAGTAACAACGGGAAGACCAGAACAAGCCCCTGGTTTACCCGACGGTGTAAGGAGGCAAAAACAAAGTGCAATAGAGAATGGAAAAAGTACAGAAGGCAGAGAACACACGAAAATAAGGAGATCAGTCGCAGAGCCAGGAATGAGTATGCACAGGTAAGGAGGGAGGCCCAGCGACAGTATGAAAATGACATAGCATCGAGAATCAAGACTGACCCGAAACTGTTGTATAGCCACATCAGGAGGAAGACAACAGTCAAAGACCAGGTGATCAGATTAAGGACAGAAGGTGGAGAACTCACAAGAAATGATCAGGAGGTATGTGAGGAGCTGAACAGGAGATTTAAGGAAGTTTTTACAGTAGAGACAGGAAGGGCTGTGGGAAGTCAGCACAGAAGGGAACATCAAGAGGGAATATACCACTAAGTGTTGGATGACATACGAACAACCGAGGAGGAGGTGAAGAAGCTGCTAAGTGACCTTGATACCTCAATGGTGATGGGACCGGACAACATCTCCCCATGGGTCCTTAGAGAAGGAGCAGAGATGCTGTGCGTGCCTCTAACCACAATCTTCAACACATCCCTTGAAACTGGGCAACTACCTGAGAAATGGAAGACAGCAAATATAGTCCCCATATTTAAGAAAGGAAACAGAAACGAGGCGCTAAACTGCAGACCTGTGTCTCTGACATGTATTGTGTGCAAAGTCATGGAGAAGATTATCAGAAGGAGAGTGGTCGAACACCTGGAACGGAACAAGATTATAAATGAAAACCTGCATGGGTTCATGGAAGGCAAATCTTGTATCACAAACCTCCTGGAGTTTTATGACAAGGTAACAGAAGTAAGACACGAGAGAGAGGGGTGGGTTGATTGCGTTTTCCTAGACTGCAGGAAGGCCTTTGACACATTTCCCCACAAGAGATTAGTGCAGAAGCTGGAGGATCAGGCGCATGTAACAGGGAGGGCACTGCAGTGGATCAGAGAATAATTGACAGGGAGGCAGCAACGAGTCATAGTACGTGAAGAGGTATCACAGTGGGCGCCTGTGACGAGCGGGGTCCCACAGGGGTCAGTTCTAGGGCCAGTGCTATTTTTGATATATGCGAACGACATGATGGAAGGAATAGACTCTGAAGTGTCCCTATTCGCAGATGATGTGAAGTTGATGAGAAGAATTAAATCGGACGAGGATGAGGCAGGACTGCAAAGAGACCTGGACAGGCTGGACATGTGGTCCAGAAACTGGCTTCTCGAATTCAATCCTGCCAAATGCAAAGTCATGAAGATTGGGGAGGGGCAAAGAAGATCGCAGACAGAGTATAGGCTAGGTGGACAAAGACTACAGACCTCACTCAGGGAGAAAGACCTCGGGGTGACCATAACGCCAAGCACGTCACCGGAGGCACACATCAACCAAATTACTGCTGCAGCATATGGGCGCCTGGCAAACCTGAGAATAGCGTTCCGATACCTAAATAAGAAATCGTTCAAGACATTGTACACTGGGTATGTTAGGCCCATGCTGGAGTATGCAGCACCAGTCTGGAACCCACACCTGGTCAAGCACGTGAAGAAGTTAGAGAAAGTACAAAGGTTTGCAACAAGGCTAGTCCCAGAGCTCAGGGGAATGTCGTACGAGGAAAGGTTGAGGGAAATCGGACTGACGACACTGGAGGACAGAAGGGTCAGGGGAGACATGATAACGACATACAAGATACTGCGGGGAATAGATGAGGTGGACAGAGATAGGATGTTCCAGAGAGGGGACACAGAAACAAGGGGTCACAACTGGAAGCTGAAGACTCAGACGAGTCACAGGGACGTTAGGAAGTATTTCTTCAGTCATAGAGTCGTCAGGAAGTGGAATAGCCTAGCAAGTGAAGTAGTGGAGGCAGGAACCATACATAGTTTTAAGAAGAGGTATGATAAAGCTCAGGAAGCAGAGAGAGAGAGAGAGGACCTAGTAGCAATCCGTGAAGAGGCGGGGCCAGGAGCTGAGTATCGACCCCTGCAAGCACAATTAGGTGAGTACAATTAGGTGAGTACACACACACACACACACACACTCACACACACACTCACACACACACACACACACACACACACACACACACACACACACACACACACAGAGTTAATGAGGTACAAACGAGCACATATAAAGTAAAAATAGCAGCTGAAAAGAATAGATATATTTTTGAACTGATGATTAAGAGTTTTAGCAGACTAAATATTGTGTAAGTATGAAGATAAAATAAATCTGTGAGCAGAGGCTGGAATGTATACTTACTGGACGTAATGTTTACACACACAATGTTCTTGTAGGTAACACTTGTATTTTAGGTGAAACGACACATGTGCAACTAATGCCACAATGAAACCATTCACTGCCTGACCACGGTAGAGTGCGGTTGTGCTCTGCACCCCTCTGCTGTTTGTAGGCGAGCTCCCTTGTCAGTTACCTGGCTGCAGTGGTGTGAAGTGGTGCTGTCACGCCTCTGCTAACAACATAGGTGCACTGTGATTGTCAAGATGGCGGTTAGTCTGAGACGCCGGATAAATACTGTAGGCATTGATCTACTTAAAGGAACGATAACGCCTAGTTCTGCGCAAGTCTTATTGCCAAAGATCATCCGGAAGACATATGGCATACAAGATAGTGACTTGTATGGTGTAGCATTAAATGGAGGCCAAAGAATTTTCGTCAAACTGCTATCAGCAACGGTTTATGAATCGTTAGTCACCAGGTTTCAGGATGTAAGTCTTAGCGTCACACCAGCTGTCAGTGTAAGAATGATAGATGTTTCACGGCATTATACGTGGATCAAGTTACGCAACGTTCCCTTTGAGGCAGACGAGGCGGATATAAGGAAAGTTTTTGAGACGTATGGGACGGTGCATTATGCTCAACATGGTACGTTGGCGGCAGGAGCCTATGCTGGTTTTCCAGAGGGTTCTTTCAACCTCAAAATGACTTTGATGCATCCAATACCGTCCTATGTGTATCTACAAGATTTCAGGACGCAGGTAATGGTAATGTACCCAGGACAACGACGTACGTGTCGCCTATGTGGTGAGTATGATCACATAGCTGCGACCTGTGACAAGCGAAGTCGTGTGCCTGGACCTGTGGTGGACGTCGCAGCCCCTGCTTCAAAGATGGCAGGTGAGGAACAAACATCGGATGGAGGGCGTGGTGTTTTGTGGAGCGAGATAGTGGATCGGGCACACAGGACTGGCGGTGAGTTGGAGTCCCTCCCCCAGCTGCCTGATCAGGTGTCGTCTCCTGTGGATAAGGAGGAGCAGCAATTACAGGAGAAGGTTCTTGAGATTGAGGAGGAATTGGTGGAGGTGTTGAAGACTTTGTCACCGCCAGAGAGGGACGTTACATCTGAGCGTGGTGTCATCGGAGAGTCGTCGCTTCCAGAAAGTCTGAGACATGATAATTTGGGATGTGATTGTGGTTTAGAGTCGTCCGTTGAATCATTAAACCATTCTCAGGTGGAGGTGGAAGTTCATCGAGAGGCAACATCTGACCAAGACATGTTTAACATGACTGTCACGAGAAAGAGGGTGGCTACATCAGATTCTGATGACGTCCTTACGCCTGCACAAAGGCCTGGGAAACAGACTGAGGTGAAGTGTGAAGGTAGTGGTGTAGGTGGTGGTAGCCATGATAGGAGACACCGGAAGAAGGGGGGAGGGAAAGAGAGCACTCTGAAGGTGTCAAACTTAAATTCAAGCTCTGGAGTTGTAAAGAGTGATGAGAGGAAGCAGGGGTGGAAACTTTAATAAGCCTTAGGTGTGTGTCTTAAAATGTTAATGGGTTATGTAGCGGTATGAAAAGAGATTGGTTTCGTAATTTCCTGAATAAATATAGAGTGGATGTTGTGTTCCTGCAGGAGCACAATTTTAAAGAGGGTAGGGTGTTGGAGGTGGCAGGATTTCGAGTAGTTACCCTGCCATCTCCCCGTCTAAAAGGTTGTGTGGGAATTTTAATAAGGGAGACGAGCCCGTTTGTTTTGCAGAGAAGCGAGGGAGGAGGGGGAGGGAGGGTGTTGCGTGTGGATGGGTGGTGGATGGGTAAGCGTGTGTCTTTTGTGAGTGTGTATGCGCTGGTAGAAAATAACATAAAGGTAAAGAATGATTTTGTGTTTAAGGATCTTGTGTTTTTCGTAAGTGCACTGCCAGAGGTGGCAATAGTTGGTGGGGACTGGAATAGTGTAATCAGGGTGGCTGATGTGGACCCAAAAGGGGCTGGATATATGTCTGTGGCTCTTAGGGATTTATTAAGGGATGTTAGGTTACGTGATGCCTTTGGGGGGCGGTGTGAGAGACTGAATATACGTTTGTTAGGAGTGGATATGCTGCGAGACTAGATAGTGTACCTTTCTCAGGGAGTGGATGTGAAATCTTTCAGTACTGTTGAGGCTACAATGTCAGATCATAGGGCAGTGGTGGTGGAGGTTGGGTGGGGGGCGCTCGCGGACGTATATAGGAGTTATTGGAAATTAAATATAAGTGTGTTAGGTGATGAGGAGTGGTTGGAGGGGTTTTCAGTCCTATGGAGGGAGCTTAGTGTGGAAGAACAGGGAGTGGATGACATTGTGACATGGTGGGATAGTGTTGCAAAGGAAAGGATTAGAAAGTTTTATGTGAGAGAAGGAAAACGTATTAATAATTTAAAATATGGACTGGCTAACTATTTAGATGATAGGTTAAGAGGTTGCTATGGGCGGGGGGTGGGTGGGAATAATTTTCCTATGGATGAAATAGCTGAAATAAAGGGGAGGTTGAGGGTGTTGCAAAATGAAAGGTTTCAAGCTGTAAGGGTGCAGGCAGGGGTGGAAGAAGTGCTTTGGGGCGACAAACCGTCAGCATGTGTTTTGCGGCATCAAAAGCAAAGGCAGGCAGTGACAGCTATCCCATGTTTAGAGGTAACGGAGATGGTTGGGAATTATAGAGCAGGGCAGGAGATACGAACCACGAAGAGGATGTGTGCGTATGCGGAGGCTTGGTACGAGAAGTACTGGAACAGTGGGGGGGTGAGTGACGTGGCGTTGGACAAGGTGTGTACGTATGTGACGTGTAATTTAGGACATAGTGATAGAAAGGCTTTAGGTGGGACTATTACGGCAGAGGAAATAGAGAATGCCTTAAGGGGAATGAGGAAGGGGAAAGCTCTGGGTATTGACGGTCTCCCGGTAGAATTTTATTTACAACATTGGACGTTAATAAGGATATTTATAGTTAGGTTATTTAATCGTATGAAGGAGAAGGGTAAGTTGGGGGAGAAGCAGGTAACAGCAGTTGTAGTGTTGGTCCCGAAGGTCAAGGGGCAGCCCACCCTTCGGGAGTACCGAGCCATATCGCTGATGTGTGCAGACTATAAGGTGTTTGCAAAAATTTTAGGTAATAGGTTCAAATGTATTGTGGGAAGGGTCGTGTCAAAATCTCAGTTTGGGTTGCCGGGAAGGTCGATGATTGAAGGACATGGGATACTGAGAAGTTTTGTGGAAGCTAAGGGTGGGGGTGGAGGGGCGGCTTTGTTGGCTCTAGATTGACAGGGAGCATATGGTAGAGTGGAAAGGGGAGCTTTGCAGGTTATGCTTAGGAGACAGGGTTTTGGGGAGGAAATAGTCGAGTGGGTAAATATGTTGTACAAGGGGGCGAAAATGAGGATACAGATTAATGGGTGTATGGGGAGGGAAATTGCAATGGGTAGAGGCCTTAGACAGGGATGCCCATGTCCCAAATATTGTTTGCGTGTTTCCAGGATCCCTTTTATAGAATGGTTGACCCCAGCTTATGTACGCCATGTGAGGGAAGTGTGGGGGTGGGAGGGCCTGGCCGGGTTTAATTGGATATGTTGACACCACTGTTCTCATTCGTGAAGGGATGTCAATGGGAGTGTTGGACGAGGTTGTGCAATTATTTGGAAGTGCCACGGGTATGCAGGTAAATAGTGCGAAGTCAAGGTGCATGGGGTTGGGTTCTTGGGTGGGGTGTGTGGGGGGGAGGTGTAATGTTGTTAAAGAATGGGCAGTGTCTTTACAGATTTGTGGTATTATTTATAGGGATGACATGGTTGCGGCGAGGGTGGAAAACTCGGATAGGGTATTGGAAAGGATCGTGGGGCGTCTAGGTGTTCTGAGACCCCAGCACCTAACTCTGATACAGCGACTGATAGTCGTGAACATTTTATTGTATAGTAAGGTTTGGCATGTTGCAGCTGTGTTCCCAATTACAGGGACAGCGATTGCGGGGATTCTAAGACGGGTGTACAAATTTTTGTGGGGTTCACGTTGTGATTGGTTACGGAGGGAAGTTGTAATGTTACCTGTAAGTCAGGGTGGGTTGGGGTTGATGGATTTGAGACGGAGGGCTAAATGTGTGTTTATTAAATGGGAAGTGTTGCGTGAGGGTGTGAACGCGGGGCAGTTGGGAAGGATACATGACAGGCTGGGTGTGTGGTATCGAGGAATGGAGTTGAGGGAATGCGAAATCGTTTTGAGGGCAGTGATGTTGGTTAGGGAACTGAGAAAGGTTGGTATAAGGGATTTGTGTAGGTTACTTGTAGGTAGGTGCGTTGTCCCAGTTGAGGGTTTGTTCTCCATGTATGCGTGGAAGAGTATTTGGTTTAGATTTAGTAAATTGAAGTTAAACTCTCGGGTGCGTGAGGTGATGTTTCGTTTTCTGCATGGGATCCTTCCGTCTGGTGAGATACTACGAAACAGACAGGTTGTAGAGGGTGGGGGGTGTGGTATCTGTGGAGGGGATGAGACAGCGTTCCATGTAGTTTACACATTGTCCTCTTCGCTTCCGGGCCGAGTGGACGTGCTGCGCAGGCGCTCCCGATTCAGTTGATTTTCTGCGCAGTTTACCTGTTTTGAGCAATCAAAATGGCGGACAGACATGGACGCAGGGTGAATACTGTCTGTGTGGTGCTGGTACGTGGTGCCCTGAGTAGTTCTACAATGCAGGTGCTGCTGCCAAGTATTATCCGCGATGTATATGGCATACCGAACGAAGAGTTGTATGGTGTAGCAGTGAATGGAGTGTACAGGATCTTCATCAAGTTCAAGAGTGCTGGGTTTTACGCCAGCATAGTCGACGCGTTTCAAGAAAAGAGGATGACCGTTAATTCTGCAGTGGAGGTCTGCCTACATGACGTATCAAGCTATGTAACGTGGGTAAAGGTGAGAAATGTCCCCTTTGAGGCCTTGGAATATGATGTTGTGGAGGTATTCCGTAGGTATGGCAAGATCCATTCGGCACAGTTGGGAGTGTGGAAGGATGGGCCTTATATGGGGCTGCCAGAGGGGTCTTTCACATTGAAGATGACATTGAGACAACCTATACCAGGAGGCCTGGTCACAGACCGGGCCGCGGGGGCGTTGACCCCCGAAACTCTCTCCAGGTAAACTCCAGGTAATACCATCGTACGTTCTGATGGAAGAGTTCAGAACACAGGTTTATGTATATTATGCAGGACAGCGTCGGACATGTAGGCTGTGCGGGTCTTATGACCATATGGCGGCCCAATGTCATCAAAGGCAGGGACGGAGGGAACAGGTGCCAACAACTGTGTAACGACAGCTGCTCTCCTTGGCACCTGCGACAGGTGAAGCTGCAAGATAGGCGTCTGGAAGTTGGAGTGAAGAAGTAGACAGAGCGGAGTCGGAGATGGGAGCGTGCGACACGTTACCTGTGGGAACTGTGTCTGAGCGACCATCTACGGATGAGACTGTTGACAGAAGTGACTTACAACAGGATGGTCTGTTGGACGAGGTCTTGAAAGACTTCTTGGGGGAGGTGGAAGACAGTCAGGAAGGGGAGAAGGACGGGAGGGTATTGGAGGGGGTAGCAGCTGCACAAAAGTGTGAGAACACCTTGTGCAACGAGAGTAAGCAGCACACGGTGGAGGTTGAGGTGCACCAGGAGGACATGGATGCTGAGGCAACGTGTGGAGGTGGCACACGTAAGCGAGCAGCTGGGACGTCTGATATGGAAGATGTCTTAACGCCAGGGCAGAGATCTGGAAAGAAACCTTGGAAGACTAGGCTAGAGCTACCGGGGAATGGTGGCACCGGTTCTGTGGTGCTGCAAGGGTCGAAGGAAAAGGGGGGAAACGGAGGTCTGGATAGACCAAGTGACAAACGTGGCTATAGTCAACAACCACGTCTTTCAAGCAACCTTCAAAAGCGGCGGGGAAAGCCGCCTTTATTGTAATAATTCAAGGTGGTCACCATTAATGTTAACGGCCTGAGAGCTGAGATTAAGAGAGTGTGGATGGAATGGTTTTTAAGGAGATTTGATGTGGATATATGTTTCATACAGGAGCATAATTACAAGTTTGGATGTGAGTTGCGCTTGAAGGGTTATAAGTTATATGTGAGTGGATCGGTGAGGTTAAAAGGGGGGGTTGCTGTGGCTGTGAAGGAAACCAGTCCCTTGCGTGTGTTGGGGTGGGAGGAGGGTGGGGGTGGAAGGGTGGTGCGGGTAGAGGGAGAGTGGGGTGAGACAAGGGTTTGTTTTATAGGAGTATACATGCCGGCGGATGGAAATGCAGCAGTTAAGGTAATTTTCGTGAGGGATGTTTTGCTTTTTTATTTGAGGGGATTGCCTTTAGTTACTGTGATAGGAGGAGATTGGAATTGTGTCATACGACAGGGTGATGTGGAACCGAGGGGGGCGGGGTGTGTGTTGGGGTTTTTACGCAATGTGTTGGGGGATGTGGGAGTTTTAGATGTAGTGGGGAGGGGTGGCTGGAGGATTGAGTATACATTTGTACGAAGGGGTTATGCTGCACGTCTGGATAGGCTCTATGCTACGGAGGCAATAAGAGTTCTGGGAGTTAGGACCTTCGATGTGGGGTTTTCGGACCACAGGGCGGTTATTGCGGATCTTGATTGGGAGGGTATGGTTAGGATACACACTGGTTATTGGAAATTAAATGCGAGACTTGTGAAGGGGGAGGGGGTGAATGAGGCTTTTGGGGATTGGTGGCACTCTTTTTTGGGATCAAGGGATGTGGGGTCGTGTGTCTTGGAATGGTGGGAGAAGCGAGCTAAGCCGGGTATTGCTGGATTCTTTAAAAATAGGGGACGGGAAGAGGCCAGGTGGAGGTATGGGTTACAGAATTATTTGGAATGTCAGCTGAACGAGTGTTATGAGGAGGAAGTGGGGAAGCAGTATGGGACCGTGGAGCAACTTAGAGGTAGACTGGCGGAGATACACAATGACAGATTTGATGCTGTGCGTGTGAGGGCAGGATTGGAGGCTGTATTGTGGGGGGATAAACCTTCGGGAAGTGTTTTAAGACGTTTTAGGGTAAGGCAGAAGGAGTCAACTATTTTGCAATTAGAGGTTAGTGAGGATATGGGTGGATATCATAAGGGACAGGTGCTTACTACTACAGAAGGCATGAGTAATTATACTGATTTCTGGTTTCGAGAGAAATGGAGAAAGGGGGGGGAGGGCGATGCTTTTGAGGAAGTGTTGGAGGGGGGGTGTGGGTTAGGGCAGAAAGAAGTGGAGGGGATGGAGATGGGAGGAGAGATTAGTGTGGGGGAAGTTGAGGAGGCAGTGTTTAACATGAGTACTGGAAAAGCGCCGGGCATCGATGGGATTTCAAATGATTTTTACAGAGTTCATTGGGAGCATATTAAGACTTGTCTGGTGGAGGTCATGAATTGTATGCTGCGGGAGGGCAAGCTAAGTCAGACACAAAGTATTGGAGTGGTGGTGTTGGTTCGGAAAAAGCAAGTGGGAAGTGTTTTAAGTGCGTATAGAGCTATCTCACTAATGTGTTCTGACTACAAGATTTTTGCAAAGATATTAGGTAATAGGATGAAGAAGGTAATTGGTGCGGTTGTACATAGGGGACAGATGGGTATACCGGGACGAAGTATGAGAGTTGGGCATGGGCGCATAAGGGACTTTTTGGAGGGTAGCGAGGGGGGAGGACTTTTGGGTATTGATTGGGAGAATGCATATGACTGTGTGAATAGAAAATTTTTGAGGGCTTGTTTGTTGCGTCTGGGGTTTGGACTGGGAGTGGCGAGGTGGGTTGATACGCTATACTCAGCGGCTATGGTACGGGTCCAAGTTAATGGCAGATTGGGAAGGCTGGTTAAAATGGAGAGGGGATTACGGCAGGGGTGCCCTCTTTCACAAATTCTGTTTGCGTGCATGCAACAGCCGTTCTATGGGCTCGTTGAGGGGGTGGGAGCTTTAAATGGGGAGAGGGAAGGGCGCTCAGGCATTGTGGGGTATGTGGATGATACCACTATCCTGATAGAAGGGGTGGAGGAATTGCGTATGGTGGGGAGGGTGTTGGGGATTTTTGGGGAGGTGTCGGGAATGAGAGTAAATAGGGCGAAATCGTGTTTACTGGAGGTGGGTGCTTGGGTGGGGGGGGCTTGGGGTTGGAGTTTGGGTGGGCAGTGGTGGATAATTTGAAGATTTGTGGAGTTTTATACATGGCGAATGCGCAGGAGGCTAGGCAGGTAAATTCAGAGAGGGTAGTGGAGAAAGTAGTGAGTAGATTAAGGGGTTTACGGGCGGGAGATGTCACATTACAGCAGAGGGCGGTAATAGTTAATTCGCTGGTTTACAGTAAGGTTTGGGGTATAGCGGAAGTGTATCCTTTGAGAACACAGGACGTACAAGAAATACAGAGACGTGCTCTACGTTATGTTTGGGGTTTTGGGAGAGCATGGCTGAGCAAGGAAGTGGTGATGTCGAATGTACGCAGAGGGGGTGTGGGTCTTTTAGCACTGGGGCCGAGGGTGAAAGCGATATATGTAAAACAGTCATTCGTTAGGGCTGGAGGGGAAAGAGAGGTAAGAGTGGGGAAGGTGATGGGGGATGTGCGGAGATGGTGGAGAGGTAAAGAGTTAATTGAATGTGAGGATATGCTGAGGGTTTTGTTATTGGTTAAAGATGTTGACCGACTTAAAGTGGGGCGTTTGGTATCATTGAGTGGGAGGAAGGAAATCCTGCAGGGCATATCGGTCTATCCATTGTATGATTGGGGGACGATATGGGAAGACTTCAGGAGGCTCAGGTTAATGCCTAGGGTACGTGAGTTGGTATACAGATTCATGATGGGGATCCTAGCTTCAAAAGCAGTTTTGAGTTTAATGGGTTTGGTGAGGGAACCGTCCTGCAGTCAGTGGGGTGAGCTGGAAACGGCATTTCATGCAGTTTATTTTTGTGAAGAATTGAGGGAGGTACGGATGTGGTTGGCGAGGGTTTTTCGTCTGTTAGGTGGGGGTAATGTAGAGACCCTGCGAGCTTTAACATTAGAGGTAAAAGGGGTATCACGGGAGGTAAAAAGGGCGATTATGTATGTGGTAGTGGATTTTCTGTATATTTCCTGGGGAATGAGAGATGCTGGGGGTAGGATTCGAATTAAGGCAATTGCAGCGCGTATATACAGGACTGCTCGTAGGAACAAACTTATTTATGGGAGTCAGTGGGGAGCTTGTTTTCCAGAGAACTACAGAGAGATTACAGTCAGTCGTCTCCAGCAATTGGTACAGTGATAACCATGTAGGGGACTGGTATTCTTTGGTAGTCGGGTTTTCAGGGGTTTTCAGTGGTGGTGGCGTATATGGGAATGGTTTTAGCGAATGACAAGGGTGGATGGTATGTAGTGTAATGGATTATGGTTGGGTGGTAACTAGTCTGATTCCGGTTGCTGTTGTAGGAATGGAACACGTAAAACTGTGTGCACGTGTGAATTGCTTTGGGTATGGAGGTGAATGTGTGTGAATGTAGTGTTTGTGTTAAAAGTAATGTATTATAAGATAGGAAAACTCCCGGTGTGTGGCGTTATTATGAGGAACTCAAGATATGTTAGGTAAAATGATGTTCAGGGTTAATTTAACTTTCTGGCTTAGATCATAATGTATCAGATGAACGATTTCGTGGTTTTTAAATTTTCATGTATAGTAATTTTTTTTTTTTTTTTTTTTTTTTTTGAGTGGTGAGACACTCCTGTGTCAAATTAGTAATGTAGCATCTGATGGATGATGGTAAAAGTTTGTATATATGCCACAAACAATTACGAATAACAAGTGTTGTGTTGTTTCTGTGTACACAGTTTTATAGATAATATTTAAATTTGCATTCACTTAGCGTGTTTTTTTAACTTTTGTGTTATGGTTCAACGTTTAATTGGTGCAGGGATGGTACAAGAACACCTGGGTGTTCAAGTGTGAATGGCTCTGGGTATGGAGGTGCATGTGTGTAAATGTAGTGTGTGGTGTATGAATGTAATTTTCTCAACGATAAGAAGGCTCCCTGTGTTTGGAGTTATTATGAGGAAAACATGATACAATGTACAGTAAACTGGTGACTAGGGTTAATTTATCTTTATGGCTGAGTTCATAATATATCAGATAAACAAGTTAGTGGTTATTAAACAACTCTCATGTATAGTAAATTTCTGTTTTTTTTTATTAGGGAAATATAATAATGTACATTCTTTAGGGGTGGTGATACACTCCATTGTCAAAATAGCAATGTAACATTTGATGAACTCTAGTAAAAGTTTGTATATATCTCAATCTGTTGGTGATATTAGTTTCTTTGCTTCGGGGTGAAGGGGAAAGATTAGTAAAAATTTTTCTGTCAGGATCAGATCTATCAAAATTAACGGTAATCGTGACAAGTGTATGGAAATATAAAATTAACAGTGTTACAGAATCAGTTATGGCATTTGTAAGGATTCTGTATGAAGGATATATAAATAACAAAGTGGAAAAAATAATGCAGATTGTAGTTTTGGGGTCATCTTTGGCTATAATAATAATAATGATGAATATTATGTCATCTTGTGTAATCTTAACTTAACATAGTAACATGGGATATAATGTATAGGGGATGAGGGACAGTTTGTGACAACACAACGTTAATCGTCTGTGTTCATTTAGACAATGAAATTTGTAATTTTGTGTAAGAACTGATACTGTGTTCTTTTATCTATTTAATGTATTGTGTTGTTTTAAAAAAAAAAAAAAAAAAAAAAAAGTTTACTTTTGTGAAGGGCTAGAGGAGGTTAGGTGCTGGTTAAGTAGGTTGGTACAGAGGGTGGGGGGTCGTGGGGTGTCGGTTCTGCGTGCTTTAAGTCTAGATATGAGTGGGTTAGACGAGGGTGTCATAGGAGCTTTAGATTATATCATGGTAGATTATATATATATGTCGTGGGTGATGAGGGGGAGAGGGGATAGTGAAGAGCGAAGGAAGGTTCTTACGGTAACGTTCTATCGTACGATGTGTCGTAAGGGATTTGTATGGGAGGAGGTGGGATCAGGCTTTCTCAGAGGGGTATAGAATGCTAACGTTAGAGATTCTCGTAAATCTGTGATTGATAATGAGTGAGTGAAGGGGTTTTCATAGGTTGGAGGGAGTCAGGGGGTCACAGCGGGCTCGCCTCCCTGGGGGGGGGGGGTCGTGAGAGTGTTGTGAATGTGGGTTTGCAAAGGTTTCCTGGTTTTCATTGAGACTTTATGGCAGCCAAGTGTGAATGTAGAGCTCAAGGTCTCGTTATGTTAGATATAACACTTTTCAGAATGTAGGTATAATATAGTAGATTTTTTTTTGTATAATTTTGATGTGTATCAGTCTTGTATGACATGATTTTTGAGTAATAAGTTCTTTGCGACATGAAGTGTGTTTTAGTTTGTATTTATGTTACGTGCTGGGTTTTTGCTTGATGAGATATACTTATATACTGTTTTGCTTTGTGCATACAGTGCATCTGATTAATGTGATGTTGTGAAACTTTTTGTGTGTACGTACTCACCTATTTGTACTCACCTATTTGTGGTTGCAGGGGTCGAGTCCTAGCTCCTGGCCCCGCCTCTTCACCGGTTGCTACTAGGCCCTCTCTCTCCCCGCTCCATGAGCTTTATCAAACCTCGTCTTAAAACTGTGTATGGTTCCTGCCTCCACTACGTCATTTTCTAGGCTATTCCACTGCCTTACAACTCTATGACTGAAGAAATACTTCCTACTATCTCTCTGACTCATTTGTGTCTTCAACTTCCAATTGTGGCCTCTTGTTTCTGTGTCCCCTCCCTGGAACATCCTGTCCTTGTCCACCTTGTCTATTCCACGCAGTATTTTATATGTCGTTATCATGTCTCCCCTGACCCTCCTGTCCTCCAGTGTGGTCAGGCCGATTTCCCTTAATCTTTCTTCATAGGACATTCCCCTTAGCTCTGGAACTAACCTTGTTGCAAACCTTTGTACTTTCTCTAGTTTCTTGACGTGCTTTATCAAGTGCGGGTTCCAAACAGGTGCTGCATACTCCAGTATGGGCCTGACATACACGGTGTACAGTGTCTTGAATGATTCCTTGCTAAGGTATCGGAATGCTGTTCTCAGGTTTGCCAGGCGCCCATATGCTGCAGCAGTTATCTGATTGATGTGTGCTTCCGGAGACATGCTCGGTGTTATACTCACCCCAAGATCTTTCTCCTTGAGTGAGGTTTGCAGTCTTTGTCCACCTAGCCTATACTCTGTCTGCGGTCTTCTGTGCCCTTCCCCTATCTTCATGACTTTGCATTTGGCAGGATTAAATTCGAGAAGCCATTTGCTGGACCAGGTGTCCAGTCTGTCCAGGTCTCTTTGAAGTCCTGCCTGGTCCTCATCAGATTTAATTCTCCTCATTAACTTCACATCATCTGCAAACAGGGACACTTCTGAGTCTAACCCTTCCGTCATGTCGTTCACATATACCAAAAATAGCACTGGTCCTAAGACCGACCCCTGTGGGACCCCGCTCGTCACAGGTGCCCACTGTGATACGTCATGTGTGTGTGTGTGTGTGTGTGTGTGTGTGTGTGTGTGTGTGTGTGTGTGTGTGTGTGTGTGTGTGTGTGTATCCCTTTCTAATGTATTGAGCCTTTGTCATGGGTCAGACGTTATGTAATACTTTATATATGTATAATTCGATTCTTTTTAAAGTTTATAATTATGGTCTGTACCCTGATACCGGTTTGGTGTCAATGCTAAATTCTTGATGTTAAGTTTTAGTCTGTATGGTATACAGACATATCTAGACAGTTTAGTGACGTAGTCCATTTGTGTCAGAGATTTTGTATATGTGTTTATTGTAACAGTATAGCGCTTCAATTATTGTGTTCTAAGCTGTATTCTTTTTCTGTTTATTCGTATGTTGGTATATGTAAAGCTGTATTGTTAGGGATACGTATGTAGATGTTGTAGTAAGATTATGATGTTAGGTTTTGGTTTCTTGATTAATGCGAAGGATGGGATTTAACTGATATAACTTCTTTGTATATTTTATGTTCTAGTGTATTGAGCCTTTGTCAGATGTCATGTTATATGTAAAATTTATATATATGTAAGGTTTTGGCAACATCAATGAATGTGTATATATGTCAGTTCACGACCCTGTGAAAGTATTTTTTTTTTCTTTGTAGCTATGTTCTTGCCGAAAGTTCTTGTTGTATGTTTGGCAGCAATATCTTGCCAGCATATAGGTGCAATCCGTTTGTCAGTTATTTTGATTGAGATCCATACTGTTTCTTTATTTTTATGTTAAACTGTATTGGTTTTAAATAAAATAAAAAAAAAATATATAAAAAAAAAATCAGACGCTTCTCTGTTTAGCGTCCCTCTCTATTACCTATTTGTTAACCAAATGTTTATCCAACCATAAAGTTTGTCTCCTATACTATATGCATTTATTTTAGACAGCAGTCTTCATTGGGGTACCTTGTCGAATGCCTTTGACACTACTTCTGTTGGGAGATTTTCATTCGTATGTTTGTAAACTAGTATACGGTGCTTTGTGAAGTCTGGCTGAGTTGGTTAAGACACTGTGTACTTGCCTACTTATGTGGGGAGGTGGTCCGTGGATAGTCTCTCCTCTGCTTCGAGATAATATCTTCGTAAATGGTTTAAATTCGCTGCAGATTGTTAGGTATTCTAATATCTCTATTAAACCCGTGCATGCAAAATGTAATGAAATAACTCCTGTTTTTGGTTCAGTAGTTAGCCGTGACTAAATAACTCCTGGATTTGGGATTCAATAGTTAGCAGCGGTTGGCTACCCAAATATAAGTGGGGTCTGACTGAGTGGTATTATTCAGTGTACCTGACTCTGTGCTCACGTAGAGGTGCATACAGGAGGTCTGAGCACTCCTCGCGTCTCTGATGTATTCATCACTGCTACTACATATTGCTGAGTATATATAGGTGAGTACACACACACATATAGTTCAGTTTGAGAGCACCTGGGTAGAAAACTACTTGGATGAAGTGTACACACACACACACACACACACACACACACACACACACACACACACACACACACACACACACACACACACACACAGTTAATGAGGTACAAACGAGCACATATAAAGTAAAAATAGCAGCTGAAAAGAATAGATATATTTTTTAGCTGATGATTAAGAGTTTTAGCAGACTAAATATTGTGTAAGTATGAAGATAAAAGAAATCTGTGAGCAGAGGCTGGAATGTATATTTACTGGACGTAATGTTTACACACACAATGTTCTTGTAGGTAACACTTGTATTTTAGGTGAAACGACACATGTGCGACGAATGCCACAATCAAATGTCACTTTAGTTGCACAAGTGGCCATTTACCTAACTTAGTCTAATTCTACCGACATTATTACAATACCTGTATTCCACAAGTGCCAGTTCAGTGGTTCAAGTACCACTCTTGTGGTTTATGTGATCAATGTGTATTATTGACCAGTGTTTATAAAATTTTTTAATTTTAAAATATTTTTTTTTAAATGACGAGAGGTTTGTTATCCGCAGGACCATTGATGAACGTAACGACGGTGATGGAGGGAGAAGCGTTGTTACCTTGTGACGTCTCTACTAACGTAGAGGACGACCACCCCGTCCTAGTACTGTTTTATAGCAACCACTCTGGCACTCCTATCTTCACGTGAGTACCTGCCTTCCTGTCATTCCTATTTACACGTGAGTACTTTAATGTCACTCCTATCTACATGTGAATACTCCCCCCTCCTGTTACTCCTGTCTATAATGAGTACCCACCCTCCTGTCACTATCTACATGTGAGAACCTACCCTTCTGTCATTCCTATCTACACGTCAGTACCTACTTTAATGTCACTTCCTATGCTGGGGTGTTGCTCTAAAAGGATCTTGTAGTGCTTGCTGCCTTTGCACCTCCTGACATCGTCTGCTGCTATGCAGCTGTCACACCCTTCGAGCTCAGTGTGGGTGGGGTTTGCGGCAGCTCGAGGTGCCTGACCTCTCCCTCCGAGCCCCGTGGGAACGGAGAATGAGCCTAGGCCTGGGCACAGCTGGTTCAGAAGACGAAGATGTACTTATACCTCCTCCCATGACAGACATTGGTCTGAGACACTCCCTTGAAAGGGAGCTAAGGCCGGGCCACCTCCTGGAAAAAGCCCGAGCCTGGCGATTATAAAGACGAATCTAGAGTACCTATCTTCCTATTGTGGGTTAGCTGTGAATTCCTTACAATTACGGTTCAGCCATCTCATAATGTTCGTTCACTGTATTGCATTAGTTTGCAATCTTGAAAACTCTTCATTGTTTAAGGCTCATGTCCAGGAAGAAATCCAAATATTCTTCCTTGAAGCCTTTTTATCCACTTCTCCGAGGCTATGGGTCCCACAATTTACACCAGAGGTGGACCCCCAAAATATATATATATATATATATATATATATATATATATATATATATATATATATATATATATATATATTAATATAATATAATGTTGGTAGACAGCAGCCACCCAGGGAGGTACTACCGTTCTGCCAAGTGAGTGTAAAATGAAAGCCTGTAATTGTTTTACATGATGGTAGGATTCCTGGTGTCTTTTGTCTCATAAATATGCAAGATTACAGGTACGTCTTGCTACTTCTACTTACACTTAGGTCACACTACACATACATGTACACGTTTATATATACACACTTAACTGAGTTTTCTTTGAGTTTATCTTAATAGTTCTTGTTCTTATTGCTTTGCCTTTTATATCCATGGGGAAGTGGAATAAGAATTTTTCCTCCGTTAGCCATGCGTGTTGTAAAAGTCAACTAAAATGCAGGGAACAATGGGCTAGTAACCCCTTTTCTCGTATAGCCTACTAAAAAGGAAAAGAAGAAAACCATCAAAGTGGGATGTTTGAATGTACGTGGATGTTGTGCGAATGATAACAGAGATGATTGTGGATGTTATGAATGAGAAGCTGGATGTCCTGGCTCTAAGTGAAACAAAGTTGAAGGGGGTTTGAGAGTTTCCGTGGAGAGAAGTAAATGGGATTAGGTTAAGGGTTTCAAATAGAACTAAAGGAGTAACAATAATGTTGAAGGATAAGTTATGGCAGGAAAAGAAGGTATATAAATCTATTAATTCAAGGATTATGTGGAGTAAAAAAGTGGGTTATAGTAAGCATTTATGTACCTGGAGAAGAGAGGAGTGCAGTGGAGAGATTCTGGGAAATGTTGAGTGAGTGAGTGCGTGGGGAGTTTTGAACCAAGTGTGAGAGTACTTGTGGTTGGGGATTTCAATGCTAAAGTGGGTGAAAATGTTGTGGAGGGAGTAGGTAAATTTGGGGTGCCAGGGGTAAATGAAAATGGGGTGCCTTTAATTGAGCTATGTGTAAAAATAGGTTTGGTAATAAGTAATACATATTTTATGAAAAAGAGGATAAATAAATATACAAGGTATGATATAGCACGTAATGAAAGTAGTTTGTTAGATTATGTATTGGTGGATAAAAGGTTGACGGGTAGGCTCCAGGATGTACACGTTTATAGAGGGGCAACTGATACATCGGATCATTATTTAGTTGTAGCTAGAGTTAGAGAAAGATGGGACAAAAGGAAAATGGCAACAGCAAGTAAGAGAGATGAAAGTTTATTAACTAAGGGAGGAGGAAGTTCGGGTGAGATATAAGCAACTATTGGCAGAAAGGTGGGCTGGTGTAAGTATGAGTAGTGGGGGGGGGGGTTGAAGAGAGTTGGAATAGTTTTAAAAATGCAGTAATAGAATAAGGGGCAGAAGTTTGTGGTTATAGGAGGGTGGGTGCAGGAGGAAAGAGGAGTGATTGGTGGAATGATGAAGTAAAGGGTGTGATAAAAGAGAATAAGGTCGCTTATGAGGAAGGTAAAGAGAGTGGTGAGAGAGTGCAAAAGGAGAGCAGATGATAGTGGGAGAGGCACTGTCAAGAAATTTTAATGAAAAAAAATTGGAGATAAACACGTTAAGAAAGCCTAGGGAACAAATGGATTTGTCAGTTAAAAACAGTAGGGGAGTTAGTAGATGGAGGTATCGGGTAGATGGAAATATTTTGAGGAACTTTTAAATGTCGATGAAGAAAGAGGCAGTAATTTCATGCACTGGCCGAGGAGGTATAGCATCTTTTAGGAGTGAAGAAGAGCAGGATGTGAGTGTGGGGGAGGTGCGTGAGGCATCACGTAGAAAAAAAGGGGGTAAAGCAGCTGGAACTGACGGGATCATGACAGAAATGTTAGGAGCAGGGAGAGATATAGTGTGGGAGTGGTTGGTATTTTTGTTTAATAAATGTAGAAAAGAGGGGAAGGTACCTAGGGATTGGCAGAGAGCATGTATAGTCCCTTTATATAAAGGGAAGGGAGACAAAAGAGATTGTAAAAATTATAGAGGAATAAGTTTACTGAGTAAACTTATTCTTCTATAATTTTTACAATCTCTGAAAGTGTACGGTAGGGTTATTATTGAAAGAATTAGAGGTAAGACATAGAGCAGGACTGCGGATGAACAAGGAGTCTTTAAAGTGGGTAGGGGAGGTGTAGATCAAGTGTTTACATTGAAGCATATTTGTGAACAGTATTTAGATAAAGGTATCGAAGTTTTCATTGCATTTATGGATTTAGAAAAGGCATATGATAGTGGATAGGGGAGCAATGTGGCAGATGTTGCAAGTATATGGAATAGGTGGTAAGTTACTAAATGCTGTAAAAAGCTTTTATGAGGATAATGAGGCTCAGGTTAGGGTGTATAGAAGCGAGGTTGATTACTTCCTTCTAAAAGTAGGTCTTAAACAGGGATGTGTAATGTCACCATGGTTGTTTAATATATTTTTAGACGGGGTTGTAAAAGAAGTAAATGCTAGGGTGTTCGGGAGAGGGGTGGGATTAAATTATGGGGAATCAAATACAAAATGGGAGTTGACAGTTACTTTTGGCTGATGATACTGTGCTTAGGGGTGATTCTAAAGAAAAGTTGCAAAGGTTAGGGGTTGAGTTTCGGAGGGTGTGTAAGGGTAGAAAGTTGAAGGTGAACATAGATAAGAGTAAGGTGATGAGGGTATCAAATGATTTAGATAAAGTAAAATTGGATGTCACATTGGGGAGGAGGAGTGTGGAAGAAGTGAATGTTTTCAGATATTTGGGAGCTGGTGGGTTTATGAAGGATGAGGTTAACCATAGAATCGATGAAGGAAAAAAGGTGAATGGTGCTTTTAGGTATATGTGGAGATAAAGAATGTTATCTATGGAGGAAAAGAAGAGACTATGAAAATAGTGGTACCAACACTCTTGGGTTGTGAATGCTTGGGTTGTGAATGCTGCAGCGAGGAGGCAGTTGGAGGCAGTGGAGATGTCCTGTCTAAGGGCAATGTGTGGTGTAAATATTATGCAGAGAATTCAGAGTGTGGAAATTAGGAGAACGTGTGGAGTTAATAAAAGTATTAGTCAGAGAGCTGAAGAGGGGTTGTTGAGGTGGTTTGGTCATTTAGAGAGAATGGATCAAAGTAGAATGACATGGAGAGAGTATAAGTCTGTAGGGGAAGGAAGGTGGGGTAGGGGTCGTCCTCAAAAAGGTTGAAGGGAAGGGGTAAAGGAGGTTTTGTGGGCGAGGGGCTTGGACTGCCAGCAAGCATGCGTGAGAGTGTTAGGAGTGTGAGCAGGGTAATATTTAGTGAAAGAGTTAAGGGAAACAGGATATTTTTTATATAGCCGGCCTTGAGTTCTGGCAATGGGAAGTACAATGCCTGCACTTTAAAGGGATATTGGCAGTTTTGAGGGATATGTAATAGGACGGTATATATATAATTGGGGTCATGATATTTTCTATAGGGAGTTTATTATTTTATTTCACGTCACTTTTTATATTATATTTTTATATATGATTCTAAACTGTTGTGTTTTGGGCACCTCTGCAAAAACAGCGATTATGTATGAGTGAGGTGAAAGTGTTGAATGATGAAAGTATTTTCGTTTTGGGGATTTTCTTTCTTTTTGGGTCGCCCTGCCTCGGTGGGAGACGGCCGACTTGTTGAAATATATTATATTTATATAATAAATATTATATATATATATATATATATATATATATATATATATATATATATATATATATATATATATATATATATATATATATATATATATATATATATCGTGCCGAATATGTAAAACTGGTCAATTAGCAAAAACTCATTTAAAATTAAGTCCTTTCTGAAATTTTCTCTAATACGTTTAAAGATATGGTTTTTTTCATTAATGTTAGTGTAAAAATTTTTAATTTTTCACCAAAAGAATCTTAGAAAACTTACCTAACCTTATTATAACAAGAACAATTTATTTTAGCCTAACCCAACTAAATATATTTTAAATACGTTTTCAGTAATTTACTACTAAACAAACACAGTGAAATATATTTTTTTCGTTAGGTTCAGAATGATTTTGGCGAAATTATTGCATACACAAATTTTTACTTGTCCTATATGGCAAGATGAGCGTTGCTATTTAATCCAAGATCGCAAGTTCTGCCTATTCGGCACGACATATATATATATATATATATATATATATATATATATATATATATATATATATATATATATATATATATATATATATATATATATATATATATATATATATATATATAATATATATTATTTATATATATATATATATATATATATATATATATATATATATATATATATATATATATATATATATATATATATATATATATATATATATATATATGAGAGAGGAAGGGGTCCAACTCTTTTGTAAATTGTGGGACCCATAGCCTCGGAGAAGTGGATAAAAAGGCTTCAAGATAGAATATTGGATGTCTTCCTGAAGCCATTTGAATATTCCACTTCCCCTACCACCTCATCTTTTCATTCTTTTTTAGCAATAGGTATGTTTTATTACATAATACGGTACAAAAAATATAAGAGATACATTGTTGATGTGAAGATGGCATATACAGTACATGAGGTGTGAGAGATACTTGTCTAGTACATATTGTTACGTCTTTGTCACTGATTATAATGAGAAAATCTCATCCAGCTCCTCAGAGCTGGGGCGCTTGCCCAAAATACAGCAGGCATTACCCCTCTGAACAGCAGCGCTGAGTCGCTGGAACAGAAAACTAGCTGCCCTGGGATCCCTAGTTACCCTGATGAGTCTTTTGCCCAGCTCCTTAAGGAACTTAGATGCACTCTTTCCCCATGATCCAAGGGTCTTTGAGCCTATGGTAACAAACATATAATGATGGGTAAGTTCTCCGTATTTTCTAGACTTTTGGGACTCCCTGAAGCTGGCGGCTGCCCCTCCTTCCTCCCTGGTGTATTGGAGATAGGTATCAGCCAAGGTAGATGTACCTGAGTAGTCCCACACCAACTGCTTGCCGTCTGTCCAGGCTTAAAGGGTCATTCCATCTGGACAATTTTGGCTGCCAACAGATCTCCATAGTCCGGGTGGCTCCCTTACTGCTGGGCACCCGGCTGCTGTGAGGCTCCTCTTGATAACCTTATAAACCTCATGTCTTGCAGTCTTTCCCTCGGATTTACGGCACACAAGACCATGGTACCCGAATCGGTCTGCTGCTTCACTACCACAAATATAGCTGTGTTTGGCTAGAATAGGGGCGGCAAGTCGAAGGGCAACACCAACTCTGATGATCTGTGGGTATAGGCGTGTGCCAAGGCTGGAGTTGGGAACAGCCAACAGAAAGTCTCCTGCAAGTCTTATGAGGAGCTCTCACTGCCAGAAGGCGGGCTCTATCCTTCCCTGACACTGAAACATTGTTGAGGCTATATTCTCCACTAGTGAGCCATCCCAGTGCGTCTGTTTGCATTTGTTGGGGGGAGCAAGTCTGGTTTCAGAGCCCATTAAATTATCCCAGATCACGACTCCATCAATGAACTTTTGTTCCTGGACTCCAATCTTGTCCCTAAGATGTTCAAGGAGAATCGCTGCTACAAACCCTCTAGATGCAACGCATGAGGACAGCAAAGCCTCCTAGTCTGACTGGAAGTATAGCTTGGTCCCATTGCCCATCTTCTAGAGTAAGGTTAAGTACTTTAGCAAAAATCTGCCTTGGGATGCTGTCATATTCATGCAATATAGGGTTATATGAAGGTGCACATCTTTGGAAATATGTCAACCTGGGCAGACTCAAGCACTTTGTGAGAAGGCACAAGGCATCGTGGGTGTCAAGATTGCCCATTTGTTGTTCCATTCTCCTCAACTCTTCCAATTTCTTCCTGAGAATTGTCAATAGCATTGCTTCCCAGAGGTGTTCCAAGCAAGACGCTGTTTGAGGGGGCAATGGCTGATGTTCCTGGTAGTTTTGATCACTGCATCTATCACTTGTTGATCGAGATGATTTCACATTTGGATGGATTCAGGATGAGACCCATTTCCTGTCTCTGTGTCATCACCTGTGTAAGATCATTTAGAAGTGACTCCTTTGTACATGCTAGTGTGCCATCATCCAAGAACCAGTTGATTAGCTCACTGGTCAATCTGATTTCTCTAACCGCTATACGAAAGAGAAATGGTGAGAGAGGATCCCCTTGCTGGATACCCTCTGATATGATTTCATGCTCTTCAAACAGGAGCATTGATTCCTTGCTATATCCCGCTGAAACAAAAGGGAAGAGACCTGGGAAATGTTCTTGTACAGCTGCTAATGCCACGTCTCTTTTCAGCAGATTAATGCATTCTTGAAATCTAATTTTACCACTGCATTGTTCTCAAGCTGGTTGTTGATATACGCCCTTGTTGCATGAACCGCTTCTTCACTTTCTTGAGAGACCCCAAAGCCAAGCTGGTTTGGTTGAAGCATCATGGCCGCCTCTGTGCGAATATTTCTGACAGCAGCTTTGGCAAGGAGGGGCAAAAAGTGTTGCCCACTGCAGGTGGCCTAATTCCTCCATCATTCTTTTTAAGTGCACAAAGTGATGTACCAGAAAAGAATGGTTTAATTTCATCAAGAATCAAACCAGCCAAGGAATTGTTGCTGAACCTTGTGGTCCCTGACAGCAGTGTCTCTGCAATCTCCCCGATAACTGGGATTAACTTTTTCCTTTAAATGCTGTGGCCTTATTCCAGTGTAGCTCACAGCAGAGCCAGACTGGAACGACGATATTGCTTTGTAGATGTCAGAGTCTTGCACAATCAATGGTTCCACAATGGGGACAGAGGTGTTGGAACTGTTGGTGCCCCTGGTTTCCCTGGCAGGGTGCTTTCTTCTAAGTGCTTCAGCAGTGTCAACATCACTGGGGGCAACTGTGTCTTCACTGATGATAATTCTGATTGCCTCCACTGTGTTGCCCTCTTCAGTTTTCTTGCTCAGCTGGATTCTGATGTTTTCGCTGTTAGTGGAGTGAATGAGGGTTCTGCCTCTCCCATTTTTTTAAGGATAGGGAAGGCGAATGAGGTTATCAGTTCTAGGAAAGTTTCTTAAGGATTTAATGCTCATTGAGGCTAGCCTCTTTCCCCTTCTTTCTGGCACAGCTAAGCAGACATGGGAAGTTGGAACCATCGTTTACTTTTTTAAGAGGTCTGTAACTTTCCCAGCTGTGTGTGAATGGGTTGCTTTGGGAATATGTGCGAGTGTACTCATACCTGTTGTTTTAATTGTTTCCAAGATATTATCTGATGAGATGAAATCTATTGAAGTCGGCTCAGGTGCCTGAAGTGGCTACGGGTCATTACTTTCCACAGGACATACTGAACCAGGGCAGCTACTATGTTTGCGAAGGAAACCATTAGAGTTGAGACAACGAAGCTGCAAACATGACCGACACTTGCCTCTCCTAGTATTGTCAGCCATGTAATTTCCCTGGCTGGTTGCTTCCTACTGATTGGCATCCGTCTGGCTAACTAGACTGCAGAAGTGGAGTATTCGCCTAATTGTACTTGCCTAATTGTGGTTGCAGGGGTCTAGACTCAGCTCCTGGCCCTGCCTCTTCACTGATTGCTACTAGGTTCTCTCTCCCTGCTCCATGAGCTTTATCATACCTCATCTTAAAGCTATGTATGGTTCCTGCCTCCACTGCCTTTGAGGTATCAGGGTTACTTAGCAGCTTCTTCACCTCCTCCTTAGTTGTGTGTATTTCATCCAACACCTGTTGATATAACCCTTGTTGGTGTCCCCCTCTGTTCTGTCTTCCCAGAGTCCTTCCTGTCTCTACTGTAAATACTTCCTTAATTCTCGTGCTGAGCTCCTCGCATACCTCTTGACTGTTTCCTGTGAGCTTTCCCACCTTAACTCAGCCTGATTACCTGGTCTTTGACTGTTGTTTTCCTCCTAATGTAGTTGTACAGCAGCTTCGGGTCAGACTTGACTTTCGATGCTACACTGTTTTCGTACTGTCACTGGGCCTCCCTCCTTATGTGCATACTCGTTTCTGGCTCATTGACTCTTCTCTTTATTTTCCTGGGTTCTTTGCCTTATGTACTTTTTCCATTCTCTGGTGCACTTAATTTTTGCCCCCCTACACCTTCGGGTAAACCAAGGG
Source organism: Cherax quadricarinatus (assembly GCF_038502225.1). Taxonomy (NCBI): domain Eukaryota; kingdom Metazoa; phylum Arthropoda; class Malacostraca; order Decapoda; family Parastacidae; genus Cherax; species Cherax quadricarinatus. The sequence continues at coordinate 3,611 of NW_027199560.1, read as the reverse complement.
CACATTCTGGTGTTCCAATTATTTCTGCTGCCCATGAGAACAAATCTTTCCTCTGCCATTATATCGGTTACCGACTTTCCTACCAATTCTGTGTCCCATTGAGCCTCTTGCAGAAAGTTCCTCATATCTGTGTAGTTCCCCCTTTTATAGTTTGGCTTTTCCCATTCAACTCCTGTCACCCTCTCCGCTTGTAACTCCACTATGTGTTCAAAGCTTAGAACTACATGATCACTAGCTCCAAAGGGCCTCTCATATGTGATGTCCTCAATATCTGAGCTGCTCAAGGTGAACACAAGGTCCAGTCTCGCTGGTTCATCCTTCTCTCTCTGGTAGTGGCCTTAACATGTTGGTGCATGAGGTTTTCCAGCACCACATCCATCATCTTGACAGTCCATGTTTTGGGACTCCCCATATGGTTCCAGGTTTTCCCAATCAGTTTCCCTGTGGTTGAAATTGCCCATAACCAGTAACTTTGCTATGCTCAAGTGAGCCCTTCTGGCCACCTCAGCTAGCGTGTCCATTATTGCTCTGTTGCTCTCTTCATATTCCTCTCTTGGCCCCCTGCAGTTCTGTGGATTTGTTATACATCACTGTAAAGACTGCATTACTGTTCCCCAGACTGAAATGTACCTACTATGCAATCCCTTTCTCCAATCTCACCCATTCCTTCCATTTCCACAAATCCCCATCGGTTTTTAATGAGAAGAGCAACCTCTCCTTCCCTTCTGCTCCTTCTTTCTTTCCTCAGGATCTGATATCCGGGTGGGAAGATCACATCTGTTATTGTCTCAGTATCGGGACGTTGCATTGATTCTTTCATGCCACTCCTCACATTTATTTGTTAATCCATCTGCATTTGTATACCAAACCTTCAACTTCTTTTCTATAACAGAGGTCTGGCGAGAATGATGGGGTTGGGGGAGTGGGAGCCCTGGTGGGGGCCTATGAGGGGTTGTGGTCGGGGTGGGGCTTGTGATGAGGGGGTGGAAGCAGAGGGAACAGTGTGTGGGTTTTGGTTTAGATTGTTTTGTTGTATTAGTGTTGTCGTGGTTGGATTCCTTCTGTAGGTGTATCTAGAGGATGGTGTGTTTGCTCTTCCACCTCGTTTGGGTTCTCCTGATCATCTCCGTCATTGCCTCTCATTCCTCCTTTCGTCTTTGTACCCTCTCTTTCAGTATCATCTTTGTTTCTTGTGTTCTGTCTCGATCAAGTTACTCTCTGGTACTCCAGTTTGTCCCTTAGTTGTGCTTTCTCGTTCAGGATCCTGTTTCGAGATGATTCTGCCTTGAAAATCACTTTGGCCATTTTTTCCTCTTGCAAATCACCCAGTTCTCCGATAATTTGTCAACTGGGTCATGTCGTCTTCACCTTTGATGATTCTTTCAATCGTCTTTTTCTCCTCCTGTTTTCTTCCCTCATAGGTTTCCCCTTCAACCTCCAGGAGCCCATAGACAAAAACTGATTTCTCCCTCTTGTCCTCCCACTGTAACTCCTTTTGTATCCCCTGAGGTGACCTAGTTCCTTCCATTGAAGCGTTCTTTCCTTCAGTCTCTTCCCTGGCAGATGCCCCTGGGCTCAGTGGTCTGCCTTTCTTGATTAGCTGTTCCTGGCCACTGCAGTTGGGAGATAGTCTCTTCATATAGCTTAGCTTCTTCATTGTAGTCCCCTAATTTGTTTTTGATATGCTTGTCTTGTCCTGGAACCCATGTAGGTCTGATAGGGCCTTCACAAACAGTATAGCTCCTTTGCTTCCTACAGTCACTTCATCTGTGACTGTTACAGAAGTTCCTGATGTCATGGCAGTACTGTCCTTTGGTACTATAAGCAGTTTCAGATTGCTTAGTTCCTCTTCTAAGCACTGTATTATAGCTTCTGCTACTAAGGCTTGAAGCTCCCATTTCCTGCTCTCTGCAGCTATACTCTCTTCCCTTTTCTTGTCAAGCTCTTCTAGCTTCCTCTCCCACTCTTCCTCCCTTTTTGTGAGCTCTGCCGTCCAGTCTTCCTCCAGAGGTTCATCCACCAGTCCCCTGGTACTCCATCCTGCTCTTTGGTAACCCATTTTTTTACCAAAGACAGGAGAGCTTATGTATTTTCAAGAGTGTGTGTGTGTACTCATCTAATTGTGGTTGCAGGGGTCGAGACTCGGCTCCTGGTCCTTTCTCTCTACTGATCATTACTAGGTCCTCTCTCTCTGCTTTCAGAACTTGGTCATACCTAGTATTAAAGCTATGTATGGTTCTTGCATCCACTACATCACTTGTTAGGCTATTCCACTTCCTGATGACTCTATGACTGAAGAAATACTTCTTAACATCCCTCCCCTCTGGCTCGTCTGAGTCTTCAGCTTCCAATTGTGACCCCCTTGTTTCTGTGTCCCCTCTCTGGAACAACCTGTCTGTCTACGTTATCTATTCCATGCAGTATTTTGTATGTCTTTATCATTATTATTATTATTAGAATCAGAAAAGAAGCGCTAAGCCACAAGGACTATACAGCATATGTCTTTATCATGTTTCTTCTGACCCGCCTGTCCTCCAATGTTGTCAGTCTGATTTCCCTCAACCTTTCTTCGTAGGACATACCCCTGAGCTCCAGAACTAGCCTTGTTGCAAACCTTAGCACTTTCTCTAATTTCTTGACGTGTTTGACCAGGTGTGGGTTCCAAACTGGTGCTGCATACTCCAGTATCGGCCTGATGTACACAGTGTACAGTGTCTTGAACGATTCCTTACTAAGGTATCGGAATGCTATTCTCAGATTTGTCAGGCGCCTGTATGCTGCAGCAGTTATCTGGTTGATGTATGTTTCCCGGGACATGCTCGGTGTTATGGTTACCCCAAGATCTTTCTCCTTGAGTGAGGTTTGCAGTCCTAGGCCACCTAGTCTATATTCTGTCAGCGGTCTTCTTTGCCGTTCTCCGATCTTCATGACTTTGCATTTGGCAGGGTTGAATTCGAGCCAGTTGCTGGACCACGTGTCCAGCTGTGTGTGTGTGTACTCACCTAATTGTACTCACCTAATTCTAGTTGCAGGGGTCGATACTCAGCTCCTGGCCCCGCCTCTTCACTGATCGCTTCTGGGTCCTCTCTCTCTCTGCTTCCTGAGCTTTGTCATACCTCTTCTTAAAACTATGTATGGTTCCCGCCTCCTAACGTCCCTGTGACTCGTCTGAGTCTTCAGCTTCCAGTTGTGACCCCTTGTCCCTGTGTCCTCTCTCTGGAACATTCTATCTCTGTCCACCTTGTCTATTCCCTGCAGTATCTTGTATGTCGTTATCATGTCTCCCCTGACCCTTCTGTCCTCCAGTGTCGTCAGTCCGATTTCCCTTAACCTTTCCTCGTACGACATTCCCTTGAGCTCTGGGACTAGCCTTGTTGCAACTCCTAAGTGTGAGCGCATGCATGTGTGTACCTATGTGTGTGTGTGTGCGCGTGGAGGTGGGAGGTGTGCATAGAGGTGGGAGGGAGGAGACAGTAGCAGAGGGGAAGAGAGATGGAAGGACAGGTGATGTAGGGAGAGCGAGGGGAAGAGTGAGGGAAAGGCTAGGGGGAGATTGGGGAAGGGAGGAGAAGGAAGAGAAGGAAGATGAATAGAAGATTAGGAGGAGGAGG
>NW_027199559.1:0-30799 GCF_038502225.1 Cherax quadricarinatus | reverse complement strand
TTAGGTTGCCAAATAACAGGCAAAGTGGTTTTTATCTGCAACCTCAGAGCGTGAAAAAATGTGTGTGGGTGGGAGGGGTTCCTGGGAGTGATAAATTGTGTGTGTGTGGGAGGGTTCCTGGGTGATAAATTGTGTGTGTGGGGGTGGGGAGGGGAGTTCCTGGGAGTGATAAATTGGTGTGTGTGTGTGGGAGCAGGGGAGGGGTTCCTGGGTGATAAATTGTGTGTGTGGGTGGGAGGGAGTTCCTGGGTGATGATTAAATTGTGTGTGTGGGTGTGGGGAGGGGTTCCTGGGAGTGATAAATTGTGTGTGTGTGTGTGGGAGGGGTTCCTGGGAGTGATAAATTGTGTGTGGGGTGTGGGGGGAGGGGGTTCCTGGGTGATGATGTGTGTGTGTGGGTGGGAGGGAGGTTCCTGGGAAGTGATAAATGTGTGTGTGGGTGGGAGGGTTCCTGGGAGTGATAAATGTGTGTGTGTGGGTGGGAGGGGGTTCCTGGAGTGATAAATGTGTGTGTGGGTGGGAGGGGTTCCTGGGTGATAAATTGTGTGTGTGGGTGGGAGGGGTTCCTGGGAGTGATAAATGTGTGTGTGGGTGGGAGGGAGTTCCTGGGAAGTGATAAATTGTGTGTGTGTGGGTGGGAGGGGTTCCTGGAGTGATAAATGTGTGTGGGTGTGGGAGGGGGTTCCTGGGAGTGATAAATGTGTGTGTGTGGGAGGGGGTTCCTGGGTGATAAATTGTGTGTGTGTGGGTGGGAGGGTTCCTGGGAGTGATAAATTGTGTGTGTGTGGGTGGGGGTTCCTGGGAGGTTGATGGGTGATGTGTGTGTGTGGGGGAGGTTCCTGGAGTGATAATTGTGTGTGTGTGGGAGGGGTTCCTGGAGTGATAAATGTGTGTGTGGGTGGGAGGGGTTCCTGGAGTGATAAATGTGTGTGTGTTGGGAGGGGGAGATTTCCTAGGGTGATAAATTGTGTGGGTGTGTGTGGGAGGGTTCCTGGAGTGATAAATGTGTGTGTGTGTGGGAGGGATTCCTGGGAGTGATAAATTGTGTGTGTGTGGGTGGGAGGGGAGTTTCCTGGAGTGATAAATGTGTGTTGTTGTTGGTGGTGGGAGGGGTTCCTGGGTGATAAATGTGTCTGTGTGTGTGTAGGGAGGGAGTTACCTGGGTGATAATTGGTGTGTCAATGTGTGGGTGGGAGGGGGTTCCTGGGAGTGATAAATTGTGTGTGGGTGTGGGAGGGGGTTCCTGGAGAGATAAATGTGTGTGTGTGGGTGGGAGGGGTTCCTGGGTGATAAATTGTGTGTGGTGTGGGTGGGAGGGGTTCCTGGAGTGATAAATGTGTTGTGTGTGGGTGGGAGGTTCCTGGGAGTGATAAATGTGTGTGTGGGAGGGGTTCCTGGGAGTGATAAATGTGTGTGTGTGGGAGGGAGTTCCTGGGAGTGATAATTGTGTGGTGTTGTCCAGGGAGGGGTTCCTGGGAGTGATAAATGTGTGTGGGTGGGGGTTGTGGGAGGGGGTGATAAATTGGGTGATGTTGTGTGTGTGTGTGGGAGGGTTCCTGGGAGTGATAATTGTGTGTGTGTGGTGGGGTTCCTGGGAATTGGGGGATTCCTGGGTGATGTGGTGTGTGTGTGGGAGGGGTTCCTGGGTGGTAATGTGTGTGTGTGGGAGGGGGTTCCTGGGAGTGATAAATGTGTGTGTGTGGGAGGGGGTTCCTGGGAGTGATAATTGTGTGTGTGTGTGGGGAGGTTCCTGGGTGATAATTGTGTGTGTGTGGGAGGGGGGTTCCTGGGAGTGATAAATGTGTGTGTGTGGGTGGGAGGGTTCCTGGAGTGATAAATGTGTGTGTGTGGGAGGGGGTTTCCTGGGTGATAAATTGTGTGTGGGGGTTGTGGTGTGGGAGGGTTCCTGGAGTATTGTGTGTGTGTGCTGTGGGAGGGGGTTCCTGGAGTGATAAATGTGTGTGTGTGGGAGGGGGGGTTCCTGGAGTGATAAATTGTGTGTGTGGGAGGGGGGTTCCTGGAGTGATAAATTGTGTGTGTGGGAGGGGGGTTCCTGGAGTGATAAATTGTGTGTGTGTGGGAGGGGGGTTCCTGGAGTGATAAATTGTGTGTGTGTGGGAGGGGGGTTCCTGGAGTGATAAATTGTGTGTGTGTGGGAGGGGGGTTCCTGGAGTGATAAATTGTGTGTGTGTGGGAGGGGGGTTCCTGGAGTGATAAATGTGGGTGTGTTGGAGGGGGGGTTCCTGGAGTGATAAATGTTTGTGTGTGGGAGGGGGGGTTCCTAGAGTGATAAATTGTGTGTGTGTGGGACGGGGGTTCCTGGAGTGATAAATGTGTGTGTGTGGGAGGGGGGGTTCCTGGAGTGATAAATGTGTGTGTGTGGGAGGGGGGGTTCCTGGAGTGATGAATTGTGTGTGTGTGGGAGGAGGGTTCCTGGAGTGATAAATTGTGTGTGTGTGGGAGGGGGGGTTCCTGGAGTGATAAATGTGTGTGTGTGGGGAGGGGGGGTTCCTGGAGTGATAAATTGTGTGTGTGTGGGAGGGGGGTTCCTGGAGTGATAAATGTGTGTGTGTGGGAGGGGGGGTTCCTGGAGTGATAAATGTGTGTGTGTGGGAGGGGGGGTTCCTGGAGTGATAAATGTGTGTGTGTGGGAGGGGGGTTCCTGGAGTGATAAATGTGTGTGTGGGAGGGGGGGTTCCTGGAGTGATAAATGTGTGTGTGTGGGAGGGGGGTTCCTGGAGTGATAAATTGTGTGTGTGTGGGAGGGGGGGTTCCTGGAGTGATAAATGTGTGTGTGTGGGAGGGGGGTTCCTGGAGTGATAAATGTGTGTGTGTGGGAGGGGGGTTCCTGGAGTGATAAATGTGTGTGTGTGGGAGGGGGGTTCCTGGAGTGATAAATGTGTGTGTGTGGGAGGGGGGGTTCCTGGAGTGATAAATGTGTGTGTGTGGGAGGGGGGTTCCTGGAGTGATAAATTGTGTGTGTGTGGGAGGGGGGTTCCTGGAGTGATAAATGTGTGTGTGTGGGAGGGGGGTTCCTGGAGTGATAAATTGTGTGTGTGTGGGAGGGGGGTTCCTGGAGTGATAAATGTGTGTGTGTGGGAGGGGGGTTCCTGGAGTGATAAATTGTGTGTGTGTGGGAGGGGGATTCCTGGAGTGATAAATGTGTGTGTGTGGGAGGGGGGTTCGTGGAGTGATAAATTGTGTGTGTGGGAGGGGGGGTTCCTGGAGTGATAAATGTGTGTGTGTGTGGGAGGGGGGGTTCCTGGAGTGATAAATGTGTGTGTGTGTGGGAGGGGGGTTCCTGGAGTGATAAATGTGTGTGTGTGGGAGGGGGGTTCCTGGAGTGATAAATGTGTGTGTGTGGGAGGGGGGGTTCCTGGAGTGATAAATGTGTGTGTGTGTGGGAGGGGGGTTCCTGGAGTGATAAATGTGTGTGTGGGAGGGGGGGTTCCTGGAGTGATAAATGTGTGTGTGTGGGAGGGGGGTTCCTGGAGTGATAAATTGTGTGTGTGTGGGAGGGGGGGTTCCTGGAGTGATAAATGTGTGTGTGTGGGAGGGGGGTTCCTGGAGTGATAAATTGTGTGTGTGTGGGAGGGGGGGTTCCTGGAGTGATAAATGTGTGTGTGTGTGGGAGGGGGGTTCCTGGAGTGATAAATGTGTGTGTGGGAGGGGGGTTCCTGGAGTGATAATTGTGTGTGTGTGGGAGGGGGGTTCCTGGAGTGATAAATGTGTGTGTGGGAGGGGGGGTTCCTGGAGTGATAAATTGTGTGTGTGTGGGAGGGGGGTTCCTGGAGTGATAAATTGTGTGTGTGTGGGAGGGGGGTTCCTGGAGTGATAAATGGTGTGTGTGTGGGAGGGGGGTTCCTGGAGTGATAAATTGTGTGTGTGTGGGAGGGGGGTTCCTGGAGTGATAAATGTGTGTGTGTGGGAGGGGGGTTCCTGGAGTGATAAATGTGTGTGTGTGGGAGGGGGGGTTCCTGGAGTGATAAATGTGTGTGTGTGGGAGGGGGGTTCCTCGAGTGATAATTGTGTGTGTGTGGGAGGGGGGGTTCCTGGAGTGATAAATGTGTGTGTGTGGGAGGGGGGTTCCTGGAGTGATAAATGTGTGTGTGTGGGAGGGGGGTTCCTGGAGTGATAAATGTGTGTGTGTGGGAGGGGGGTTCCTGGAGTGATAAATGTGTGTGTGTGGGAGGGGGATTCCTGGAGTGATAAATGTGTGTGTGTGGGAGGGGGGGTTCCTGGAGTGATAAATGTGTGTGTGTGGGAGGGGGGTTCCTGGAGTGATAAATGTGTGTGTGTGGGAGGGGGGTTCCTGGAGTGATAAATTGTGTGTGTGTGGGAGGGGGGGTTCCTGGAGTGATAAATTGTGTGTGGGAGGGGGGTTCCTGGAGTGATAAATTGTGTGTGTGTGGGAGGGGGGTTCCTGGAGTGATAAATGTGTGTGTGTGGGAGGGGAGTTCCTGGAGTGATAAATGTGTGTGTGTGGGAGGGGGGGTTCCTGGAGTGATAAATGTGTGTGTGTGGGAGGGGAGTTCCTGGAGTGATAAATGTGTGTGTGTGGGAGGGGGGTTCCTGGAGTGATAAATTGTGTGTGTGTGGGAGGGGGGGTTCCTGGAGTGATAATTGTGTGTATGTGGGAGGGGGGTTCCTGGAGTGATAAATGTGTGTGTGTGGGAGGGGGGGTTCCTGGAGTGATATATTGTGTGTGTGTGGGAGGGGGGGTTCCTGGAGTGATAAATTGTGTGTGTGTGGGAGGGGGGTTCCTGGAGTGATAATTGTGTGTGTGTGGGAGGGGGGTTCCTGGAGTGATAAATTGTGTGTGTGTGGGAGGGGGGTTCCTGGAGTGATAATTGTGTGTGTGTGGGAGGGGGGGTTCCTGGAGTGATAAATTGTGTGTGTGTGGGAGGGGGGTTCCTGGAGTGATAATTGTGTGTGTGTGGGAGGGGGGTTCCTGGAGTGATAAATTGTGTGTGTGTGGGAGGGGGGTTCCTGGAGTGATAATTGTGTGTGTGTGGGAAGGGGGGTTCCTGGAGTGATAAATTGTGTGTGTGTGGGAGGGGGGTTCCTGGAGTGATAAATTGTGTGTGTGTGGGAGGGGGGTTCCTGGAGTGATAATTGTGTGTGTGTGGGAGGGGGGTTCCTGGAGTGATAAATTGTGTGTGTGTGGGAGGGGGGTTCCTGGAGTGATAATTGTGTGTGTGTGGGAGGGGGGTTCCTGGAGTGATAAATGTGTGTGTGTGGGAGGGGGGGTTCCTGGAGTGATAAATTGTGTGTGTGTGGGAGGGGGGTTCCTGGAGTGATAATTGTGTGTGTGTGGGAGGGGGGGTTCCTGGAGTGATAAATTGTGTGTGTGTGGGAGGGGGGGTTCCTGGAGTGATAATTGTGTGTGTGTGTGAGGGGGGGTTCCTGGAGTGATAAATTGTGTGTGTGGGAGGGGGGGTTCCTGGAGTGATCATTGTGTGTGTGTGGGAGGGGGGGGTTCCTGGAGGGGTAATTGTGTGTGTGTGGGAGGGGGGTTCCTGGAGTGATAAATTGTGTGTGTGGGAGGGGGGGTTCCTGGAGTGATAATTGTGTGTGTGGGGGAGGGGGGTTCCTGGAGTGATAAATGTGTGTGTGGGAGGGGGGTTCCTGGAGTGATAAATTGTGTGTGTGTGGGAGGGGGGGGTTCCTGGAGTGATAAATTGTGTGTGTGTGGGAGGGGGGTTCCTGGAGTGATAAATAAGCATCAGGTTGTCCCTTATAATTACCTGATAAATTAGATCACAGCATCAAACTTGTTAACAATCCTTTGCTGCCTTGAAGTCTGGTACACTTCTTCCTGTAATAAGTCTGTCTCGTCAGCATTCAGCACCTGCTGGGGCTTGTAGTCACTACCAGAAAAAAGTTTTGTAGCTGTGAAATATTTTCTCCACTAAATTTTGTTATGATGCTGATGATGCATTTTAGAACTGACTCCATCTTGCACTAAATAAACACTTTTCTCATACTTTCTCTCCTGCTTTATCCTGTATCATAAAGACACCAAGTAGGACATATATATTGTTGTTCTGTTTGACCCAGTAATTTTCTGATTTTTCCATTTTACTTAACTGTATAGACCTTTTTGATATTTTCTTTCAGGATGATAGAGTCAGGATTTGCTCAAAGCATATGCTCTTAAGTTCATTTCATTGATTGAATTGTATTGATTGTTGAGTCTTTTAATATCAAAAGCACAGGCTGCCTCCATTACATGCACTCCACATTTAAGCATGTCTGTGATTTCTCTAAAATAGGCATGCTTATGCTTTATGGCACCTTCACCTTCTCTGTCACTCCTTTTTAATTTTAAAATCCAGAAAATGAGATGGGGCGATGGAAAGGTATAAAATAATGAGTGATGTTGTTGTTGTTTGTCCGTCGATTCGACGAGGGCCATCTAGTCATCCTGGGATCGAAGTTGGTGGGTACGCAGATGACTTGTCAGGCCAATCCGCGCACGAAACGTTCTCTGGCAGTGTGGGCAGGGAAGGGTGGCGGCATCGAGGGGTCTGATGGCTCTGGCCTTCCTCGCCTGCCTGCGCTGCTCAGCTAGTGAGATTCTGCTTTCCTCGCAGGATGTTGCCCCTTTCTGGACAACTGCTCGCCAGTCATTCCTGTCCTGAGCTATCAGCTCCCACATGGTGTGGTTGATGTTGAAAGCTTTCAGAGCAGTCTTAAGGGTGTCCTTATAACGCTTCTTTTGGCCTCCTTGAGAGCGCTTTCCATGCTGCAGTTCGCCAAACAAGAGTTTCTTTGGCAGCCGGTGGTCTGGCATGCGAGCAACGTGACCTGCCCAGCGAAGCTGTGTCTGCATTAGGATGGTGTAGATGCTAGGCAGGCCAGCTGTAGTCAGCACTTCTGTGTCTGGGATCTTATCTTGCCATTTGATGCCAAGAATTTTTCTGAGCCGTGTGGTGTGAAAGTGGTTCAACTTTCTGTCGTGACGTTTGTAGACAGTCCAGGTTTCGCAGCCATAGAGAAGTGTGGTGAGGACTATGGCTCTGTACACCTTGATCTTGGTGCTTGTGGTGATGCCTCTTCGGTTCCATACATTCTTGTGGAGCCTGCCGAAGGTGGCACTGGCTTTAGCAAGTCTGGCATTCACCTCATCATCGATGACAACGTTTCTGGAAAGGGTACTGCCGAGGTAGGTGAATTTGTTTACGGCGTTCAGTCGCTGCCCATTGATGGTGATGTTTGGCTCAACATACGTCTTTCCCGGAGCAGGCTGGTGCATCACTTCAGTCTTCATTGTACTGATTGTCAGCCCGAAGTTGTTGCAGGCGTCAGAGCACTTGTCAACACTGTGCTGCATGGCGGCTTCTGAAGCAGTGATAAGCATGAGAGAATGGTACAAGTCCATACACTGTATGTGTTAATGAAGTGGATGAAGCAAAGCTAGGCCAGAGGGGAATTTTTCGTGTGGGACCCAACTTGATTTCAAATTTTTCCCCAACTTTATGGCATGGAAGGAAATTTTCTGCATGGGCACCAGCCCGATTTATAGTTTTTACCTTCTTTACAGCACATTTGCATAAGGCAAGACTGCATATCACTATTTGTTTGTATATCAATAGGAATAATGTTCTATAACAAATGCTCTGTGTAGGCATGCTCTATGAGAGGTCTTACTGTATATTTGTAGGATAATTACTGATGTTTACAAGTTATAATCATCATTTAAAGCTTGAGATATTTTAACAGATCAGAGAAGAAACAAGCACTCGCATTGAACTGCCATCAGAAGGTCAAAAGAGTAACGAGATCACCATTACAGGCAAAAAGGAGGATTGTGAAAAGGCTTGTGAGATTATTAAGAAAATTCAGGATGATTTAGTAAGTATGTTGCTAATTTTTTGTACTGTATAGTGTTTGCAGTGTCTATATCTCCAGCTGTTGATACAAATAACAAGATAAATGACTTCTCAACCATAAGATCAAATCTTGCCAGTAAAATTCCAATTACCAATGCCTGAGTTAATGATTATCTGGATGGAAACTTTCTAAGATCCCTCTATCTTGCACCAACTAAGCCCATTGAGGTTACCATGATTATTAACTCTAAAAAACAAATTAGGAAATATAACCCAAGTGCCACCACTACTGTACAAACGAGCGGCTCAGATCCTTTCACCCACCATTGCATTACTCTTTAACAAATCACTAGCAACCAACACTTTCCTGGCATCACTCAAAATAGCAAGGATTACACCAACACACAAAGGTAATAACCCAACAAATGTAAACAATTATAGGCCAATATCAAACTTGCCTTTACTTTCCAAAATCTTCAAGAATCTCATACACAAAAGGTTATACTCCTTCATAACATCACAAAGCATCCTCAGTCCCAGTCATTTTGGCTTTAGGAGAAACAAAAGCACAAATGATGCAGTAATAAAAATGCTAGACCTACGTTACACATCACTTGAAAAAAACGAATGCCCGCTAGGACTTTCTCAACTTTAAGAAAGCTTTTGATACAGTAGACCACAGCATCCTACTCCTCAAGCTTGATTGTTACAGTATAAGAGACCATGCACTTGCATATATCGAGTTGTACCTTACAAATACAAACAACAAACGAAAGTTTTTCTTAACAAAGGTTACAATGTGTGTTTACATTTCATAATTTGATTGGTACAAAGAAAGCCACTATCATGCCGAAGCATTTCAGGCAGACTTAACCTAATATTTAAAGACTATATAAGTCTAGACAGGTAGGGAGTGGCAAATTTCAAATATTCAATATTTTACTCTTTTATTAATATGAGGTAGTACAATTTATGTTACAAACATACATTTTTAGATTTGTAATATTGATTTAATAGATAAGGGATAATAAAATATTTGGGAGAGTTGCTTCAAATTTGGTTAGAGATTAGAATAGTGTGGGTATGGTTATTGAAAGATGAGATGATTTTTAAGTATACAGTGGACCCCCACATACCGTTGGCCTTACATAACGTTAAATCCGCATACCGATACATTTTATCGCTAAGATTTTGCCTCGCATACCGCTAAAAAACCCGCTCAACGCTGTTCGTCCGAGACACGTCTATGTGAGGCCTGAGCCAGCCTCACATGTTCCGCCGGTGGCATTGTTTACAAGCCAGCCTCCGCGGTAACATCCAAGCATACAATCGTAACATTTCGTATTATTACAGTGTTTTTGGTGATTTTATCTGCTAAATAAGTGACCATGGGCCCCAAGAAAGCTTCTAGTGCCAACCCTCTGGTAAAAGGGGTGAGAAATATTATCGAAATACTGTGGTACCATGGTCACCTGCTGATGCTGCTGCTGCTGCTGCTGCTGTAGCACCATCAGCTGCTGCTGTAGCACCGTCAGCTGCTGCTGCTGCTGTACCACCGTCAGCTGCTGCTGCTGCTGTACCACCGTCAGCTGCTGCTGCTGCTGTAGCATCGTCTGCTGCTGCTGTAGCACTGTCAGCTGCTGCTGCTGCTGCTGCTGTAGCACTGTCAGCTGCTGCTGCTGCTGTAGCACCATCAGCTGCTGCTGCTGCTGCTGCTGCTGCTGCTGCTGTAGCACCGTTGTTGGTGTGGCTTATTGAGAATACCAAGAAACAATTAACCCCAGAGGGTTAGCCACCCAGGATAACCCAAAAAAGTGTGTCATCGAAGACTGTCTAACTTATTTCCATTGGGGTCCTTAATCTTGTCTCCCAGGATGCAACCCACACCAGTCGACTAACACCCAGGTGAACAGGGAAAAACGCCTGGAACTAGTGCTCATATTGGTGAATTTAAAGCCAGCAAAGGTTGGTTTGAGAGATTTAAGAATCGCTGTTGCTGGATCAGTCAGCTGTTGCTAGATCAGTCAGCTGTTGCTGGATCAGTCAGCTGTTGCTGGATCAGTCAGCTGTTGCTGGATCAGTCAGCTGTTGCTGGACCAGTCAGCTGTTGCTGGACCAGTCAGCTGTTGCTGGACCAGTCAGCTGTTGCTGGACCAGTCAGCTGTTGCTGGACCAGTCAGCTGTTGCTGGACCAGTCAGCTGTTGCTGGACCAGTCAGCTGTTGCTGGACCAGTCAGCTGCTGCTGCACCACGGTCAGCTGCTGTTGCACCATCAGCTGTCTCTGAACATGACTCGTCCCGAACCTGTCCGTCCAGCCTGAGCGCCTGCCTTGCCGTCATTGTTTACAAGCCAGGGTGGCCGGTTGCATGCATACATTCAATACATTTTGTATTATTCCATTATTTATAGTGTTTGTAACTGCTAAATAAGCCACCATGGACCCAAAGAAAGCTTCTAGTGCCAACCCTGTGGTAAAAAGGGTGATAAATACTATCGTACCACAGTCAGCTGCTGCTGCACCACAGCTGCAGCTGCACCACAGCTGCAGCTGCACCATGATCAGTTGTTGCTGCACCCAGCTGTTGCTGCACCATGGTCAGCTGCACCACAGCTGTTGTTGTTGCTGCACCATGGTCAGCTGCACCACAGCTGTTGTTGTTGCTGCACCACCATCAGCTGTATTACTCGAAGATGTGGAGAGAGTGTTGTTGGTGTGGCTTAACGTGAAACAATTACCGAGAAACAATTAACCCCAGAGGGTTAGCCACCCAGGATAACCCAAGAAAGTCAGTGCATCATCGAGGACTCTAACTTATTTCCATTGGGGTCCTTAATCTTGTCTCCCAGGATGCAACCCACACCAGTCAACTAACACCCAGATGAACAGGGAAAAAATGCCTGGAGCTAGTGCTCATATTGGTGAATTTAAAGCCAGCAAAGGTTGGTTTGAGAGATTTAAGAATCGTAGTGACATACACAGTGTGATAAGGCCTGTTCTGGAAGAAAATGCCAAACAGGACCTACAGTAGTCAGGAGGAAAAGGCACTCCCAGGACAGTGTCTCATCAGTCATTGCTGCATCTTCAATAAAGGTAAGTGTCATTTATTCTTCATTTAGTAGAGTAGTACATGCACAATATATATTGTGCATGTACTACTCTACTATTGTGCATGTATCCTTCTCTTTGTGTGTAGAAAAATGTATATTTCATGTGGTAAATTTTTTTTTTTCACACTTTTGGGTGTCTTGCACGGATTAATTTGATTTCCATTATTTCTTATGGGGAAAATTCATTCGCATAACGATAATTTCGCATAACAATGAGCTCTCATGAACGGATTAATATCGTTATGCAGGGGTCCACTGTAGTCCTAAATTGATTTGTGGGCAAGGGACCTTTTGCTGGTTCAGGCAAAGAGTTCCAGATCTTCGGGCCTTTTATGTGCATTGCATTTTTGCATAGTGTGAGACGGACACAAGGTATGTCAAAAAGTGTTTTGTGCCTTGTGTTATGCCTGTCCGTTCTGTTGTAGTTGTCCAGGAAAAGTTTGAGCAGAGGGTTTATATTGGAGTTTAATGTTCTGTATATGTAGTAGGCACAATAATAAGTGTGTATATTTTGTATATTAAGTAAGTTCATCCTCTGGAAGAGTAGTGGGGTGTGTTGTCTGGCGCAGGAATTTGTGATCCTCCGCACTGCAGCTTTTTGTTGGGTTATTAAAGATTTAAGGTGATTGAGTGTGGTAGATCCCCAATATCATAGGTGAGGTGGGGTTATATTAGAGAGTGATATAAGGTAAGAAGCACCATTTGGGATACATAGTATCATATCTTGGAAAGGATGCCTACTGTTTTGGAAATTTTCTTAGTTATATGCTGGATGTTGGTCTGAAATTTAAGATTACAGCCAAGGTGGAGACCTAGAAATTTGCCCTCAGTGTGTCTTGTAATGGGGGAACTATTTATTGATATGTCTAGCTTAGTATTTAATGCTCTGTTTCCATTAAGCATGAAGTAGGTTTTGTCTATATTAAGAGCGAGTTTTTTGGTTGTCATACAATCTTATATTTTATGTAGCTCGCTGCTTACAGTGTTACTAAGTATAGCTGGGTTTGGGTGAGAGAAGACATAAATGGTTATATTTTTTGTTTTTATTAACACACTGGCCGATTCCCACCAAGGCAGGGTGGCCAGAAAAAGAAAAACTTTCACCATCATTCACTCCATCACTGTCTTGCCAGAAGGGTGCTTTACACTACAGTTTTTAAACTGCAACATTAACACCCCTCCTTCAGAGTGCAGGCACTGTACTTCCCATCTCCAGGACTCAAGTCCGGCCTGCCGGTTTCCCTGAACCCCTTCATAAATGTTACTTTGCTCACACTCCAACAGCACATCAAGTATTAAAAACCATTTGTCTCCATTCACTCCTATCAAACACGCTCACGCATGCCTGCTGGAAGTCCAAGCCCCTCGCACACAAAACCTCCTTTACCCCCTCCCTCCAACCTTTCCTAGGCCGACCCCTACCCCGCCTTCCTTCCACTACAGACTGATACACTCTTGAAGTCACTCTGTTTCGCTCCATTCTCTCTACATGTCCGAACCACCTCAACAACCCTTCCTCAGCCCTCTGGACAACAGTTTTGGTAATCCCGCACCTCCTCCTAACTTCCAAACTACGAATTCTCTGCATTATATTCACACCACACATTGCCCTCAGACATGACATCTCCACTGCCTCCAGCCTTCTCCTCGCTGCAACATTCATCACCCATGCTTCACACCCATATAAGAGCGTTGGTAAAACTATACTCTCATACATTCCCCTCTTTGCCTCCAAGGACAAAGTTCTTTGTCTCCACAGACTCCTAAGTGCACCACTCACCCTTTTCCCCTCATCAGTTCTATGATTCACCTCATCTTTCATAGACCCATCCGCTGACACGTCCACTCCCAAATATCTGAATACATTCACCTCCTCCATACTCTCTCCCTCCAATCTGATATCCAATCTTTCATCACCTAATCTTTTTGTTATCCTCATAACCTTACTCTTTCCTGTATTCACCTTTAATTTTCTTCTTTTGCACACCCTACCAAATTCATCCACCAATCTCTGCAACTTCTCTTCAGAATCTCCCAAGAGTACAGTGTCATCAGCAAAGAGCAACTGTGACAACTCCCACTTTATGTGTGATTCTTTATCTTTTAACTCCACGCCTCTTGCCAAGACCCTCACATTTACTTCTCTTACAACCCCATCTATAAATATATTAAACAACATCGGTGACATCACACATCCTTGTCTAAGGCCTACTTTTACTAGGAAATAATCTCCCTCTTTCCTACATACTCTAACTTAAGCCTCACTATCCTTGTAAAAACTCTTCACTGCTTTCAGTAACCTACCTCCTATACCATACATCTGCAACATCTACCACATTGCCCCCTATCCACCCTGTCATACGCCTTTTCCAAATCCATAAATGCCACAAAAACCTCTTTAGCCTTATCTAAATATTGTTCACTTATATGTTTCACTGTAAACACCTGGTCCATTCACCCCCTACCTTTCCTAAAGCCTCCTTGTTCATCTGCTATCCTATTCTCCGTCTTACTCTTAATTCTTTCAATAATAACTCTACCATACACTTTACCAGGTATACTCAACAGACTTATCCCCCTATAATGTTTGCACTTTCTTTTGTCCCCTTTGCCTTTATACAAAGGAAAAAAGAGCATGCATAGTTCCTTTGTATAAAGGCAAAGTGGACAAAAGAGAGTGCAAAAATTATAGGGGGATAAATCAGTTGAGTATACCTGGTAAAGTGTATGGTAGAGTTATTATTGAAAGAATTAAGAGTAAGACGGAGAATAGAATAGCAGATGAACAAGGAGGCTTTAGGAAAGGTAGGGGGTGTGTGGACCAGGTGTTTACAGTGAAACATATAAGTGAACAGTACATGTATTTAGATAAGGCTAAAGAGGTGTCATCTGCAAATAGGACTTAGAGTTGAGATGCATTTGGGAGGTCATTGATGTAAATAAGAAAGATTAGAAGACCTAGGACACTTCCCTGTGGCACTCAAACAACTGCAGGCTGAGTAGTGGAGGTCATACCATTTGTGTATATGTACTGGTGTCTATCACTTTGATAAGATTTTAGGTAATTGAGGGAGTGTCCTCTGAAAGCAAAACGTCTCTATCAAGAACACAACCTCCTCAACAAGACCCCTGGACACTGGTGTACCACAGGGAAGCATTCTTGGTCCCCTCCTTTTCCTTTTATACATCAACAACCTTCTAAGCATATCTCAACAACTTACGCCTATTCTCTTTGCTGAAGACACGACTTTTGTCATCTCTCACACTGATCTAGCCTCACTCAATACTATTGTTAAAGAGCTCACAAAAAATAGCAACCTGGATGACTGTCGATAAAGTTACGTTGAATATAAACAAAACCTTTTATATTATGTTTGGGAGTAGAGAAAGTGAGGTCCAGTTAAACATTATGCTTAACAACATACTTATTGCTAACATAATGAGGGAAAATTCCTGGGTCGACACCTTGACAGCAACCTGAAATTCAACACCCATATCCAACACATAACAAAAAATATCCAAAACAGTTGGCATCTTTTCAAAAATAAGCTACTATGTACCAAAAACAGCACTACTTACACTATACTATTCACTGATCTACCCCTACCTCACCTATACAATTTGTGCCTGGGGATCCACAATGACAAATTGCCTAAGCCAATAATAACCCAGCAAAAAGCTGCAGTACAAATGATCACACAATCCACAGCTAGACAACACACACTCACTTTTCAAAGACCTAAATCTACTCACTATACGAAACATCCACTCGTGCTACTGTGCAATCTGCATTTGCAGAAAAATCAATTCCAATATAAATCCTAACCTGAAGTGCTTTTTTGACAGTTGCAATAGGACCCATGGACACAATACTAGACACAAAAATCTCTATGACATTCCCCATGTCGGGTTAAATCTTTTCAAAAACTCAATGTACATAAAAGGACCCAAAATCTGGAACTCTCTGCCAGAAATGTCCAGAACCACTGACTCAGCTAGCATTTTTAAAACTACAGTTAGAAAACACCTTTTGTCCTTAACCTGTCCCAGCCCATCATAAATAAATATGTAAAAAGCCTATATGTGCATTTGTTCAACATCATGAATATATGCAAATCATTATAATCAATATATGCTTACCCTCAATATCTGTAATCATCTCAAATGTAATGTTAATTATTCCATTGTGTCCATCTTAGGTTAATAATCAAAACTAGATATTCTCTACCAAACTTATTAAAGCCATATAGCATAAACTAAAAGAATAATCAATTTCCTTGTATTCATCGTAACTCACCTAATGACCATATGTACAATTTTGCACTGTTACTGCCTTATTAATCTTAATTTAGTCTCAAGTTTGCCTGAAATGCTCTGCATATAAAGGGGCTTTTGGCATGTACACCCAATTGTTATACTCATTTGTACAAACATGTATCATGCTAAAATCAAAATTATTATTATTATTATTATGCACACAGTGCATAATGAGAGAAAAAACCGAGACCATAATTTTCGATTAAAACAGCGACTCTGCAGTGTTTTTTCGTATGTTTTTTTATACATGTATTTGCGATTTCTTGATCTCATTTGATAGAATGGAAGATATATTACAGAAATAGAGATGATTTCGATTGGTTTTAATACTGGAAATGGCTTGAAACTAAGCTCAAAGTAGCAGAAATGTTAAATTTTTGCCAATGTTCAAGAGTGAACAAATGACTTCACAAGTCTAATACACATCAGCTGGTGGGTTTAATATACATTCACAAATGTGCTGATATTATTTATACAACTATTACAATATTGCATAACAGTAAATCTATTTTTTTGGTTTGAATAAAAATTCATTATGTGAATAAAAAATCAAAATGGAATTCATTTGTAAAGCCTGAAAACATAAATAATGAACAGAGGAAATGTTAGTTTAGTGCCAGGAATGCCTGCATTGTTTATTCTGGACCCTATTTTGAAATTGGAATATTTTGAACTTTGCATTAAATTGGCCAAATTACCAATTTCTGACCACTTTATTTTGTAGTTGAAACAGTTGACTTGGTGATTTCTTGTGCTCAATCGATAGAAGAGAAGTAATACCAGTGAAATAGCTAAGAATTTGGTTGACTGAAATAATGTAATTGGCCTTAAATGGGAGTCAAAGCCGGCAAAATCACCGATGCATAAATGTTGCCGACACATCAGAATTCGAAAGAGTATAATTTCGTCAATTTTCCATCAAATTTCGTACTTTGTTTTATTAGCTTCAGAAAAAGATTCTCTACCATTTCATAAGAAAAAACAAGACTATTTTTTTTAAATTCTTGGACACTGGTGCACACTTTTAAATTTGGCCTCTGGACCCTGAAAGGGTTAAAGTACAGGCATTGTACTTCCCATTTCCAGGACTCAAGTCCAGCTAAATCTATAATAACTGGTTTCCCTGAATCCTTCACTAAATATTACCCTGTTCACACTCCAACAGCTCATTAAGTCCCAAAAACCATTTGTCTCCATTTACTCCTATCTAACATGCTCACATATGCTTGCTGGAAGTCCAAGCCCCTTGCCCACAAAACCTTTATCCCCTCCCTCCAACCTTTTCGAGGGCAACCCTTACCCCTCCTTCCTTCCCCAACAGATTTATATACTCTCCAAGTCATTCTACTTTGATCCAGTCTCTCTAAATGACCAACCCATCTTCAGCCCTCTGACTAATACTTTTAGTAACTCCACACCTCCTCCTAATTTCCACACTCTGAATTCTCTGCATAATATTTACACCACACATTGCCCTTAGACAGGACATCTCCACTGCCTCCAGCCACCTTCTCGCTGCAGCATTTACCACCCAAGCTTCACACCCATACAAGAGTGTTGGTACCACTATACTTTCATACATTCCCTTCTTTGCCTTCATAGATAACAGAGGGGTTATGGAGGTGGTTTGGTCATTTAGAGTGGATGGAACAAAGTAGAATGACTTGAAGAGTGTATAAATCTGTAGTGGAAAGAAGGCAGAGTAGGGGTTGTTCTAGGAAAGATTGGAGGGAGAGGGTAAAGGTGGTTTTGTGGGTGAGGGGCTTGAACTTTTATTTTTGGGTCACCCTACCTTGTGGGAAATGGCTGGCATGTTAAAAAAAAAAACTGTATAAAGTTGGCATGTTTGAATGTGCATGGATGTAGTACAGACCATAAGAAAGAGATGATTTGTCCTGGCTCTAAGTGAAACAAAGCTGAAGGGGGTAGAGGATTTTCAATGGGAAGAAATAAATAGGGTTAGATCAGGAGTATCTGAGAGAGTTAGAGCTAAGGAAGGGGCAGCAGTAATGTTGAAGGACCAGGTATGGAAGGAGAAGAGGGCATGTAAATGTATAAATTCAAGGATTATGTGGATTAAAATTAGGCTTTGATGCAAAAAGTGGGTTATAATAAGTGTTTATACATCTGGAAAGGAGTGTTGACAAGAGAAAGAGAGAAAGATTTTGGGAGATGTTAACCGAGTGTTTGGGAAGTTTTGAACCAAGTGTGAGAGTAGTTGTGGTGGGGGACATAAATGCTGAAGTGGGTGAAATGGTTATAGAGGGTGTGGTAGGTAAGTTTGGGGTGCCAGGTGTAAATGATAATGTGGGCCTTTAATTGAACTTTGTATATAAAGGGGTTTGGCAACAGGTAATACACATTTTAAGAAAAAGAAGGATAAGTATACAAGACATGATACAGGGCATAATGACAGTAGTTTGTTAGATTATGTATTTGTAGATGACTGATGGTAAACTTAAGGATGTGCATGTTTATAAAGGGGCCTCAGATATATCAGATCATTTTTTAGTTGTAGCTGCAGTGAGAATAAAAGGTAGATGGGATACAAGGAGAATGGTATCAGCAAGTAAGAGATAGTTGAAGGTTTATCAACTAAAAGAGGTGGTAGTTAGGGTAAGATATAAACAACTATTGGAAGAAAGATGGGCTAGTGAGAGTATAGGCAATGAGGTTGAAGAGGTATGGGGAAAATTTAAGAATGTAGTGTTAGAGTGTTCAGCAGAAGTTTGTGGTTTCAGGAAAGTGGGTATGGGGGGTAAGAGTGATTGGTGGAATGATGCAGTAAAGAAAGTAGTTAGAGAGAAAAAGTTAGCATATGAAAGTTTTTACAGAGTAGAAGTAAAATAAGGAGGGAGGAGGAGTATATGGAGAGAAAAAGAGAGGTTAGGAGAGTAGTGAAGGAATGTAAAAGGAGATCAAATGAGAGAGTGGATGAGATACTATCAATAAATTTTGCTGAGAATAAGAAAAAGTTTTGGAGTGAGACTAGTAAGTCAAGAAAGTCTAGAGAATGAATGGATTTGACAATTAAAAATAGGAGAGTTAAATAATGGAGAGTTGGAAGTATCCGGAAGATGGAAGGAATATTTTGAAGAACTGTTAAATGTTGATGAAAATAGGGAAGCTGTGATTTTGTACATTGGGCAGGGAGGTATAACATTTTATAGGAGTGAGGAAGAGCCCGTTGAGTGTAAGTGAGGTGTGTGAAGCAGTGGGTAGAATGAAAGGGGGTAAAGCAACTGGGATTGATGGGATAAAGACAGAAATTTTGAAAGCAGGTGGAGATAAAGTTTTGGAATGGTTGGTGATATTTAATAAATGTATGGAAGAGGGGAAGGTACCTAGGGACTGGCAGAGAGCATACCTCAAGAGGGTTTCTGGGATCAACGCCCCCACGGTCCGGTCTGTGACCAGCCCTCGTGGTGGAGCAGGGTCTGATCACCCAGGCTGTTACTGCTGGCTGCATGTAAACCGGTGGATGAACCACAGCCCAGCTGATCAGATACTGACTTTAGGTGCCTGTCTAGTGCCTTCTTGAAGACATGCATAGTTCCTTTGTATAAAGGCAAAGAGGACAAAAGAGAGAAACTAAAAATTATAGAGGAATAAGCCTTTCTTGGTAATGTGTATGGTAGAATTATTATTGAAAGAATTAAAAATAAGATGGACAGCAGGGTCACAGATAAACAAGGAGACTTTAGAGAGGGTAGAGGATGTGTAAACCAAGTGTTTACAGTGAAGCATATAGGTGAACAGTGTTTAGGTAAGGGTAAAGAGGTTTTCGTTGCATTTATGGATTTGGAAAAAACTTATGGTAGGGTGGATTGGAGAGTAATATGGCAGATGTTGCAGATGTATGGAATAGGAGGTAGTTGAGTTTCTTTTTTTGAGGATAGTGAGGTTCAGGTTAAAGTATGTAGGAGAGATGGACGCTATTTCCCAGTAAAAGTAGGCCTTTGACAGGGATGCGTGATGTCACCATGGTTATTCAATATATTTATAGATGGGGTTGTGAGAGAAAATGTGGCGGGTGTTGGCAAGAAGTGTGGGATTCAAAAAGGCAAAGAATCTAACACAAAGTGGAAGTTGTAACAGTTACTTTTTGCTGATGACACTGTGTTTTGGGGAGAATCTAAAGAGAAGTTGCAGAGGTTGGTGGATGAGTTTGCTAGGGTATGTAAAAGCAGGAAATTAAAAGTGAACATAGGAAAGAGCAAGGTGATGAGGATAACAATAAACATAGGTAATCGAAGATTAGGTATCAGATTGGAGGGAGTGAGTATGGAGGAAGTGAATGTATTCAGATATTTGAAAGTGGACTTGTCAACAGATAGGTCTATGAAAGACCAGGGTGTAAAGGAAGTTTTGTGTGCGAGGGACTTTGACTTCCAGCATGAATGTGTGATAGTAGCAAGTGGAGGCAAATGATTTTTATGATGTGCTGTTGGAGTGTGAGCAAACACTACCTGTTTATAAATTCAAGTCTCTTCTCAAAGATCACTTACTCACCCAAAACCAAATAAATACTGAGTAACTGAACTTTATAAATTGTATATCTTAAATGTTTCTCATAATTATATCACATAAATGTTAAACCTAAGACCCAATCTAACTTTATTTTTTTAAATACACTACCTAACAGAATACTCCATTCTACTGAATGTACAGCAATGCATGCAACCATATGACCTGTCTTTGTAATACTCATTTGTGCTTTATTGTTATCTGTTTACAATAATGTTTTATCACTGATTACATCATTGCTTAATTAATCTTAAGTTAATTTTAAGCCTGCTCGTAATGCTATGCATACAAGTGGCTTTGGCATGCTGCTCTTACCTGTATTTTTTTGTACCTCTGTATGTATGTTCAAATTATTAAATAAATAAATAAATATGAAGGGATTCAGTGAAACCAGTTAACCAGACTTGAGTCCTGGAGGTGGGAAGTATGTTAACTGCACTCTGAAGGAGGGGTAGAGATATGCTGCAGATTTTGAACTGTACAGTAGACGTGCCTCTGGCAAGACTACGATGGGGTGAGTAATAATGAAAGTGTTTATTCTTCTTTTTCGGGTCACCCTGCCTTGGTGGGAAACAACCTATGTGTTAATAAAAAGGTTTGCTTCATTATTATTAGGTAATTAAGCAGGCATCAATCTTTTTCTGCTCATTCCACACATTTTGTAACTTTTTGATCTTATTTAGCTGTATTGACCTTTTTCTCTTTTCACCATATCACAATCAGGATTACTCATAGCACATGCTCTTATCCTCACCTAATTCTTTCTAATAGTACAAATTGTTGCTTTGTTTACACCAAAGGCACAGGCTGTCTCCATCACTTGTTTCTCAACTGTGAGCTTATCTAACACTTATCTTCATAACACTCATTCACTTAAACTTCTTACTATTAGTCCTCTGGGGTCTACCTGGAGGATGTTCCAGGATCAGTGCCCCCACGGCCCAGTCCATGACCAGTTGTTGTGGTGAATTTCCTGAGATAAGATGGGGCATTGAAAAAAAAAATCACTTTATTCATGAATGACTTGGTAGGTATGGCTTACATTCATGAGGCAATGGGAGAGTGAAAGGCTACAGTACAAGATGACAACAGACCTTTCCCTTGAAACAATGGAGTCACCCATAGGCCAAGTGAGACACAAAGGGAAGGGGAAACTTAAGTGTCCCATTCAGGATTCTTGTAGAAATTGGCATGTAACATTGGCAGAGGTTTATTTCTATCCAATTTACAGTATGCTTTGGTGTGCAGTTCCACTTTTTCTATACAGTATGATAATGGAAAAAGAAAATTCATTAGTGCTTTATTGATAATATGCAACACAAAGGCATGTTCTGTAAGAGTACTTTTTTGTTCCTTTATTGTCGGTATTTAGAAATGTGCAAGAGACATTGCTTACTGAAGTTCATGTTAATATTATACATGTGCTAATAACTTTTTGGAAATTCTGTATTTAAATTGCCCAATTATTTTGACCAAATAAGAATTTGGTCTGGCAAAACCTTTCCATAATACAGATTCCCAGATGTTGCACAAGTGTCTCATTCTTTAACTTGTTGGATTTTCTAAACCATTTACATCACATAGAGAGATGTTTAGAAATGAATAATTAATAATTTTTTTCATTTAGATTGTACAGTGGTCCCTCAATAATCGTCCATAATCCGTTTCTGGAAGTGGGACTATTATCGAAATGGACGATTTTCGAATCAATTTTCCCCATAAGAAATAATGTAAATCCAATTAATTCGTTCCAGACACCCAGAAGTATCAACAACAATTTTTTTTTTTACCTAAAAGATAGATTTACATGCACAAAAGAATGAACATTCAACATGACAGTTACCTTTATTGAAGGCTGTTGTTGATGAATGGAAGACAGGGAGGAGGAGAGAGGGAAGAGAGGTTATTTGGAAGGGGAATCCCCCTCCATAAGGACTCTAGGGCACTAATAAAATGTATAAATGAACATTGGTAATAGGGGTAGTTGATGAGTGGAACGGTCTGCCTAGTAGGGTGATCGAAGCTAAAACATTGGGTAGTTTCAAATTTAGGTTGGATAAATACACGAGTGAGAGGGGTTGGATTTGAGTCGGACTTGCACCTGAGCTTATTGCTTGGGTAGCATTTGTTCTGTTAGTGGGTTGGATTTGTGAAGGACCGGCCTAGTATGGGCCAACAGGCTTATTGCAGTGTTCCTCCTTTCCAATGTTCTAAAAGCTATGGCTTGGGTAGTTTCAAATTTAGGTTGGATAAATACACGAGTGAAAGGGGTTGGATTTGAGTCGGACTTGCACCTGAGTTTATTGCTTGGGTAGCATTTGTTCTGTTAGTGGGTTGGATTTGTGAAGGACCGGCCTAGTATGGGCCAGCAGGCCTGTTCCAGTGTTCCTACTTTCTTAAGTTCTTATTTAACATCACACTTACCAGTAGGGTGATCGAGGCTAGGACCTTGGGTAGCTTTAAGAAGAGATTGGACAAATATACGAGTTGGAGGAGCTGAGTTTGATTTGTGTCATTGGGTACGGGAGTAAATTCTTGGGTAGCTTTGGGTAGAGGTCATTTTGATAAGGACCTGCCTTGTATGGGCCAGTAGACCTGCAGTGTTCTTCCATTGTTATGTTCTTATTGGCTATTTGTTTGTGTGAGGGAGGGATGGCAAGTTTATTGTTGGAGAATATGACACTAATATCAACTCTATGGCTTATTTATCTATCACAATTCAACTAATATGACATAATAAACAATATTAATAACATAGAAACATGGAATATACTCTAGAATGAATAAAATAAGTCATTACGTATGTCACGAGAGGTGTTGTGTTGTGTTGTTGTTGGGTATATAAGGGCCACTGAGTGTAAGCCGTCCATAATGGTGGTGAAGCAGCAGTGAGGTCGGCGGTGGTTTTTGTAGCCCTATATAACTCCAACAACATTGGAGGAGTTGGTAGAATCACTGAATCACTAAAGAAGGAACCCTCTACCACCATCACTACGACCTTCTACCACTATTACAACTGTTACCACCATCACTACTACCTTCTACCACCATCACTACTACCTTCTACCACCATCACTACTACCTTCTACCACCATCACTACTACCTTCTACCACCATCACTACCACCAAAGAAAGCTTCTAGTGCCAGCCCTTTGGTAAAGAATGTGAGAAACACATAATTTATGAAAAAGTTTGTAGAAAAATACAAAGATGGTGGTGGTAGAGTGGAAGCAGTTGTGATAGTGGTTGATGAACATAAGAACATAAGAAAGGAGGATCACTGCAGCAGGCCTGTTGGCCCATGCTCGGCAGGTCCTTTACAATTCATCCCACTAACGAAACATTTTCCCAACCCAGTCCTCAATGCTACCCAAGAAATAAGCTCTGATAACTCTATCCACTCATTTGGGACTTGCAAATGAGTGGATAGAGTTATCAGAGCTTATTTCTTGGGTAGTATTGAGGACTGGGTTGGGAAAATGTTTCCCTGCCGACCCAAGGCAGGGTGACCCAAAAAAGAAAGAAAATCCCCATAAAGAAAAAATACTTTCATCATCATTCAACACTTTCACCACACTCACACATTATCACTGTTTTTGCAGAGGTGCTCAGAACACAACAGTTTAGAAGCATATACGTATAAAGATACACAACATATCCCTCCAAACTGCTAATATCCCAAACCCCTCCTTTAGAGTGCAGGCATTGTACTTCCCATTTCCAGGACTCAAGTCCGACTATATAAAAATAACCGGTTTCCCTGAATCCCTTCACTAAATATTACCCTGCTCACACTCCAACAGATCGTCAGGTCCCAAATACCATTCGTCTCCATTCACTCCTATCGAACACGCTCACGCACGCCTGCTGGAAGTCCAAGCCCCTCGCCCACAAAACCTCCTTTACCCCCTCCCTCCAACCTTTTCAAGGACAACTCCTACCCCGCTTTCCTTCCCCTACAGATTTATATGCTCTCCATGTCATTCTACTTTGATCCATTCTCTCTAAATGACCAAACCACCTCAACAACCCCTCTTCAACCCTCTGACTAATACTTTTATTAACTCCACACCTTCTCCTAATTTCCACACTCCGAATTTTCTGCATAATATTTACACCACACATTGCCCTTAGACAGGACATCTCCACTGCCTCCAACCGCCTCCTCGCTGCTGCATTCACAACCCAAGCTTCACACCCATATAAGAGTGTTGGTACTACTATACTTTCATACATTCCCTTCTTTGCCTCCATAGATAACGTTTTTTGACTCCACATATACCTCAACGCACCACTCACCTTTTTTCCCTCATCAATTCTATGATTAACCTCATCCTTCATAAATCCATCCGCCGACACGTCAACTCCCAAGTATCTGAAAACATTCACTTCTTCCATACTCCTCCTCCCCAATTTGATATCCAATTTTTCTTTATCTAAATCATTTGATACCCTCATCACCTTACTCTTTTCTATGTTCACTTTCAACTTTCTACCTTTACACACATTCCCAAACTCATCCACTAACCTTTGCAATTTTTCTTTAGAATCTCCCATAATCACAGTATCATCAGCAAAAAGTAACTGTGTCAACTCCAATTTTGTATTTGATTCCCCATAATTTAATCCCACCTCTCTTCCCAACACCCTAGCATTTACTTCATTTACAACCCCATCTATAAATATATTAAACAACCATGGTGACATTACACATCCCTGTCTAAGACCTACTTTTACTGGGAAGTCGTCTCCCTCTCTTCTACACACCCTAACCTGAGCCTCACTATCCTCATAAAAAGTCTTTACAGCATTTAGTAACTTACCACCTATTCTTTATACTTGCAATATCTGCCACATTGCTCCCCAATCCACTATATCATATGCCTTTTCTAAATCCATAAATGCAATAAAAACTTCCCAACTTTTATCTAAATACTGTTCACATATATGCTTCAATGTAAACACTTGATCTACACATCCCCTACCCACTCTGAAACCTCCTTGCTCATCCGCAATCCTACATTCTGTCTTACCTCTAATTCTTTCAATTATAACCCTACCGTACACTTTTCCTGGTATACTCAGTAAACTTATTCCTCTATAATTTTTACAATCTCTTTTGTCCCCCTTCCCTTTATATAAAGGGACTATACATGCTCTCTGCCAATCCCTAGGTACCTTCCCCTCTTTCATACATTTATTAAACAAAAGTACCAACCACTCCAACACTATATCCCCCCTGCTTTTAACATTTCTGTCATGATCCCATCAGTTCCAGCTGCTTTACCCCCTTTCATTCTATGTAATGCCTCACGTACCTCCCCCACACTTACATTCTGCTCTTCTTCACTCCTAAAAGATGGTATACCTCCCTGGCCAGTGCATGAAATTACTGCCTCCCTTTCTTCCTCAACATTTAAAAGTTCCTCAAAATATTCCCGCCATCTACCTAATACCTCCCTCTCCCCATCTACTAACTCCCCTACTCTGTTTTTAACTGACAAATCCATACGTTCCCTAGGGCTTTCTTAACTTGTTTAACTCACTCCAAAATTTTTTCATTTTCAAAAATTTCTTGACAGTGCCTCTCCCACTTTATCATCTGCTCTCGTTTTGCACTCTCTCACCACTCTCTTCACCTTTCTTTTACTCTCCATATACTCTGCTGTTCTTATAACACTTCTGCTTTGTAAAAACCTCTCATAAACTAACTTTTTCTCTTTTATCACACCCTTTACTTCATCATTCCACCAATCACTCCTCTTTTCTCCTGCCCTCACCCTCCTGTAACCACAAGCTTCTGCCCAACATTCTAATACTGCATTTTTAAAACTCATCCAACTCTCTTCAACCCCCCCACTACTCATCTTTGCACTAGCCCACCTTTCTGCCAATAATCGCTTATATCTCACCCGAACTTCCTCCTCTCTTAGTTTATACACTTTCACTTCCCTCCGACTTGTTGTTGCCACCTTCCTCTTGTTCCATCTACCTCTTACTCTAACTATAGCTACAACTAAATAATGATCCAATATATCAGTTGCCCCTCTATAAACATGTACATCCTGGAGCCTACCCATCAACCTTTTATCCACCATTACATAATCTAACAAACTACTTTTATTACGTGGTATGTCATACCTTGTATATTTATTTATCCTCTTTTTCATAAAATATGTATTGCTTATTACCAAATCTCTTTCTACACATAGCTCAATTAAAGGCTCCCCATTTACCCCTTGCACCCCAAATTTACCTACTACTCCCCCCACAACGTTTTTACCCACTTTAGCATTGAAATCCCCTACCACAAGTACTCTCACACTTGGTTCAAAACTCCCCATGCATTCACTCAACATTTCCCAAAATCTCTCTCTCTCCTCTACACTTCTCTCTTCTCCAGGTGCATATACACTTACTATAACCCATTTTTCACATCCAACCTTTATTTTACTCCAAATAATCCTTGAATTAATACATTTATAGTCACTCTTTTCCTGCCATATCTTATCCTTCAACATTATTGCTACTCCTTCTTTAGCTCTAACTCTATTTATTAAACAAAAATAGCAACCACTCCAACACTAATAATAATAATAATAATAATAATAATAATAATAATAATAATAATAATAATAATAATAATAATTAGTTTATTTCTTTGTAAAGGTTACAATGTGTAATTACAATTTTGATTTGTTAAGTACAAAGATGGCCATTATCATGCCGAGGCATTTCGGGCAAACTAATCCTAATACATAGTAACTAATTAAAACTAGATAAGAGAATAGTACATAGTAATTATTACTTAAACTAAACATAGAATAGTGGTTAGCTGTTTTACAATCTTATTTGGACTTAATAAATCTTATGTATACTTAGTACAAAATCTAATTTACAAGGAATGGTGCAGGTGGTAATATTTTATGGAATGACAGAATTGAAAGCCAGGAGGTCACATGATAAAACTAGTCAGTTGATGTTTGGTTGATTTGGTTAATATTGTGAGAAAAGATTATTTCTTAGCAGAGTCCTAAATTTTTAAGTTGTCTGGGGATCCTTGACCTGTTCCAGTAGCGAGTTCCAGAACTTTGGGCCTTTTATGTGCATAGCGTTCTTGCATAATGAGAGTTTTACTCGAGGGATATTGAAAAGTGCCTTATGCCTTGTATTGTGACTGTGCATTCTGTTATAACTGTCAGGGAGTAGTTTTAAGGGAGGGTTTACAGTGAAGTTTAAAGTTCTGTATATGTAGTAGGCACAAAAATATGAGTGTATGTCTAGTATATTTAGCAAGTTGAGTCTTTTGAAAAGTGGTGGGGGTGTGCTGTCTAGCACAGAAGCTGGTTATCACTCGCACACCAGCTTTTTGTTGGATTATTAAGGGTCTAAGGTGGTTGGCAGTGGTTGAGCCCCAGGCACAGATACCATAGATGAGGTAAGGATATATTAGAGAGTGGTACAGGGTATGGAGAGTCGTTTGGGGTACATAGTAGTGTATCTTGGAAAGGATTCCTACAGATTTGAATATTTTCTTGGCTATGTGATGGGTATGGGACTGAAATTTAAGATTACAGCCAAGGAGAAGACCTAGAAATTTGCCCTCCGTGTGTCTTGATATAGGGGAACCATTGAACAGTATGTTGAGTTGAATATTTGAGGCTCTGTTGCCAAACAGCATGAAATGTTTTGTCTATGTTGAGAGTGAGTTTGTTGGTCGTCCAAGCATATATCTTTAGCAGTTCATTGTTTACAGTGTTTTCAAGCACAGCTGGGTCTGAATGGGAGTAGACATATGTTGTGTCATCTGCGAATAGAACTGGTGTAAGGAGATGGGAGGCATTGGGGAGATCATTGATGTAGATGAGAAAGAGGAGTGGGCCTAGGACACTACCTTGGGGTACTCCTACAGCTACAGGTTGGAAAGCGGAGTTGACTCCATTTGCATGTACATACTGGTGTCTGTCGTTAATATAGGATTTTAGATAGTCAAGAGAATGTCCTCTTATTCCGTAATGATTCAGTTTGAGGTGCAAGAGATTGTGGTCATCTGTGTCAAACGCTTTTCTTAGGTCGATAAAGAGCCCCAGAGGATATTCATTTTTATTGAGAGCTGTGTATATTAGGTCAAGCATTTGTATAATAGCATCATTCGTCCTTTTTTTTTTTTGGACTAAATCCAAACTGGCATGGGTTAAGTATTTTGTTGGATGTAAGGTAGGAGTAAAGTTGCTTGTGTATTATTTTTTCAAATATCTTGGAGACAAAGTGCAAGTTTGATGTGGGTCTGTAATTGTTCAAATCATTTGGATCTCCACCTTTGTGGATTGGGGTGACCTTTGCTGTCTTGAGTATGGATAGGAAGGTTGAGGATGCAATAGAGTTAAACATTGTTGCAATAATGGGCGACAGTTCTGGTGCCGCTTTTTTATATATGAATGGCGGCAAGTTATCTAGATCACCTGATTTGTTTTTTAATGATTTCATGATGAGTGAGACTTCAGTGGGATTAGTTGGAGCTAGAAATAGAATATTTGGATAGTTGCCAGTGAGGTACTCGCTCGGATGGGTATTTGAGCTAGGAATTTGACTCGCTAGGTTTGATCCTACAGTAGAGAAGAAGACATTAAATTTGTCGGCCGTGTCTATAGGTTGCATGCGAGGTTCATCTGGTTTAGTTAAATCTATTTCAAAATAGGGTCCAGAATAAACAATGTAGACATTCTTGACACTAAAACAACATATCCTCTGTTCATTAGTCACGTCTCTAGGCCCCTCTTATATTACTATTGCTTTCTATTTTGATTTTTTATTCATACAAAAAATACAATACAGTGGAACCTTAACCAGCGATGGCATCGATTAACGATAAATCTGACTAGCGATACATTTTAGCGCAAAAATTTTGCCTCAACTAGCGTTTAAAAACCCGACCAGCGCTATTGGGTCCGTATGAGACGCGTCCACTTTGGCCTGAGCACACTTCACTTGTCCCTTGGGTGCCAGTGTTTACAAGCTAGCCAGCCACCGTGGTCGCTTCCAAACATACTACAACTGGAACATTTCATATTATCACAGCCTTTGTAGTGATTGCACCTGCAAGATAAGTCACCATGGGCCCCAAGAAAGCTTCTAGTGCCAACCCTACAGCAAAAAGGGTGAGAATTACAGTGGAGATGAAGAAAGAGATCATTGCTATGTATGAAAGTGGAGTGCGTGTCTCTGAGCTGGTCAGGTTGTATAGTAAACCCCAATCAACCATCGCTACTATTGTGGGTAAGAAAACGGCAATCAAGGACGCTGTTCTTGCCAAAGGTGCAGCTGCTGCTGCACCAGTCAGCTGTTGTTGTTGCTGCACCACCATCAGCTGTATTACTCGAAGATGTGGAGAGAGTGTTGTTGGTGTGGCTTAACGTGAAACAATTACCGAGAAACGATTAACCCCGAAGGGTTAGCCACCCAGGATAACCCAAGAAAGTCAGTGCATCATCAAGGACTGTCTAACTTATTTCCATTGGGGTCCTTAATCTTGTCCCCCAGGATGCGACCCACAACGGTTGACTAACACCCAGCTGAACAGGAAAAAATGCCTGGAACTAGTGCTCATATTGGTGAGGTTAGTGGGGAGGATGTGGAAGAGTTGGTGGAGGAGGACAATGAAGAACAAACCACTGATGAGCTGCTAGATCATCTTCAACAGAAAGAGGCCACACCTGAGGAAACTGCTTCGGAAGAGGGGAGAGAGAAATTGAAGAAGTTGCCTACTTCAAAGATTAAGGAAATGTGTGCAATATGGCTTAAAGTGCAAACCTTTTTTGATGAAAATCACCCTCACACAGTTATTGCAAGCCGTGCTGGTGACTATTACACTGACAATGTTGTGAAACACTTTAGGATAAAGGAACGAGAGGTACAGGCCTCTATGGACAGATATGTTGTGCGACAGAAGTCCAGTGACTCTGAAGCTGGTCCTAGTGGCATTAAAAGAAGGGAAGTAACCAAAGAAAAAGACTTGCTACCTCAAGTGCTAATGGAAGGGGATTCCCCTTCTAAACACTAACAAGATCAATAGTCTCCCCTCCTCCCATCCCATCAATCATCACTTCATGTAACTGTGCATGTCTTCTTCAGTTTGTATGTATTAAAATTAATATTTCATGTGGTAAAATTTTTTTTTTTTCAATACTTTGGGGTGTCTTGCATGGATTAATTTGATTTCCATTATTTCTTATGGGGAAAATTAACTTGACTAACGATTATTTCGATTAATGATGAGCTCTCAGGAACGGTTTAATATCGCTGGTTGAGGGTCCACTGTATTTACTGTTATGCAGACTACTGCAATATTGTAAAAATGGCATAAATAACATCAGTGCACTAGTGAAAGAATACTAGACTCTCCAGTTGACGTGTATTGGACGTGTGGGGTGATTTGCTTACTCCTGAACATTGGTAAAAATCAAATATTTCCGCTACTTTGAGCTCAATTTCAAGGTCGTTTTCATTGTGAAACTAATCAAAATCATCTCTACTTCTGTAATATGTTTGACATTTTATCACCTGAGACCATGAAAACGAGAATAAAACGATAAATACTATACGAAAATACACATCAAAGTCGGCGTTTTAATCCAAAAAAGCAGTCAGTTTTTTTTTCTCATGCACTGCATGCTGCACGATTTTTTTTATGTGGTGCACTCTGACCACACAGACCCATTCTCTCACTTGTGGGCATACCAGCTTTCTCCTGCTTGATTGGAAGCCACTACAATTTTTTTTTTTTCAACAAGTCGGCCGTCTCCCACCGAGGCAGGGTGACCCAAAAAAGAAAGAAAATCCCCAAAAAGAAAATGCTTTCATCATCATTCAACACTTTCACCACACGCACACATTATCACTGTTTTTGCAGAGGTGCTCAGAATACAACAGTTTAGAAGCATATACATATAAAGATACACAACATATCCCTCCAAACTGCCAATATCCCAAACCCCCCCTTTAAAGTGCAGGC
>NW_027199558.1:0-30828 GCF_038502225.1 Cherax quadricarinatus | reverse complement strand
CGTAAGACATTTGTTGATATACTTGGTGGAGATAAGTCATCCAGCTGCCTTGTTACACAGTTGTTCTGGTTGATATACTTGGTAGAGATAAGTCATCCAGCTGCCTTGTTACACAGTTGTTCTGGTTGATATACTTGGTGAGATAAGTCATCCAGCTGCCTTGTTACACAGTTGTTCTGGTTGATATACTTGGTCATCCAGCTGCCTTGTTACACAGTTGTTCTGGTTGATATACTTGGTGGAGATAAGTCATCCAGCTGCCTTGTTACACAGTTGTTCTGGTTGATATACTTGGTAGAGATAAGTCATCCAGCTGCCTTGTTACACAGTTGTTCTGGTTGATATACTTGGTAGAGATAAGTCATCCAGCTGCCTTGTTACACAGTTGTTCTGGTTGATATACTTGGTAGAGATAAGTCATCCAGCTGCCTTGTTACACAGTTGTTCTGGTTGATATACTTGGTGGAGATAAGTCATCCAGCTGCCTTGTTACACAGTTGTTCTGGTTGATATACTTGGTGGAGATAAGTCATCCAGCTGCCTTGTTACACAGTTGTTCTGGTTGATATACTTGGTGGAGATAAGTCATCCAGCTGCCTTGTTACACAGTTGTTCTGGTTGATATACTTGGTGGAGATAAGTCAT
Source organism: Cherax quadricarinatus (assembly GCF_038502225.1). Classification (NCBI taxonomy): domain Eukaryota; kingdom Metazoa; phylum Arthropoda; class Malacostraca; order Decapoda; family Parastacidae; genus Cherax; species Cherax quadricarinatus. Next base: position 30,183 of record NW_027199558.1, on the reverse strand, counting down.
CCAGCTGCCTTGTTACACAGTTGTTCTGGTTGATATACTTGGTGGAGATAAGTCATCCAGCTGCCTTGTTACACAGTTGTTCTGGTTGATATACTTGGTAGAGATAAGTCATCCAGCTGCCTTGTTACACAGTTGTTCTGGTTGATATACTTGGTAGAGATAAGTCATCCAGCTGCCTTGTTACACAGTGACATACCTTAAGATATGTTCCCAGTAATAACAGCTATGACACACCTCAAGACATGTTCACAGTAATAACAGCTATGACACACCTCAAGACATGTTCCCAGTAATAACAGCTATGACACACCTCAAGACATGTTCCCAGTAATAACAGCTATGACACACCTCAAGACATGTTCCAGTAATAACAGCTATGACACACCTCAAAACATGTTCCCAGTAATAACAGCTATGACACACCTCAAGACATGTTCCCAGTAATAACAGCTATGACACACCTCAAGACATGTTCCCAGTAATAACAGCTATGACACACCTCAAGACATGTTCCCAGTAATAACAGCTATGACACACCTCAAGACATGTTCCCAGTAATAACAGCTATGACACACCTCAAGACATGTTCCCAGTAATAACAGCTATGACACACCTCAAGACATGTTCCCAGTAATAACAGCTATGACACACCTCAAGACATGTTCCCAGTAATAACAGCTATGACACACCTCAAGACATGTTCCCAGTAATAACAGCTATGACACACCTCAAGACATGTTCCCAGTAATAACAGCTATGACACACCTCAAGACATGTTCCAGTAATAACAGTAATAAGACATGCTATGACACACCTCAAGACATGTTCCCAGTAATAACAGCTATGACACACCTCAAGACATGTTCACAGTAATAACAGCTATGACACACCTCAAGACATTTTCCCAGTAATAACAGCTATGACACACCTCAAGACATGTTCCCAGTAATAACAGCTATGACACACCTCAAGACATGTTCCCAGTAATAACAGCTATGACACACCTCAAGACATGTTCACAGTAATAACAGCTATGACACACCTCAAGACATGTTCACAGTAATAACAGCTATGACACACCTCAAGACATGTTCCCAGTAATAACAGCTATGACACACCTCAAGACATGTTCACAGTAATAACAGTAATAAGACATTTTCCCAGTAATAACAGCTATGACACACCTAAAGACATGTTCCCGGTAATAACAGCTATGACACACCTCAAGACATGTTCACAGTAATAACAGCTATGACACACCTCAAGACATGTTCACAGTAATAACAGCTATGACACACCTCAAGACATGTTCAATAACAGCTATGACCCAGTAATAACAGCTATGACACACCTCAAGACATGTTCCAGCTATGACACACCTCAAGACATGTTCCCAGTAATAACAGCTATGACAAACCTCAAGACATGTTCCCAGTAATAACAGCTATGACACACCTCAAGACATGTTCCCAGTAATAACAGCTATGACACACCTCAAGACATGTTCCCAGTAATAACAGCTATGACACACCTCAAGACATCAAGACATGTTTTACAGTAATAACAGCTATGACACACCTCAAGTCATGTTCACAGTAATAACAGCTATGACACACCTCAAGACATGTTCCCAGTAATAACAGCTATGACACACCTCAAGACATGTTCCCAGTAATAACAGCTATGACACACCTCAAGACATGTTCCCAGTAATAACAGCTATGACACACCTCAAGACATGTTCCCAGTAATAACAGCTATGACACACCTCAAGACATGTTCCCAGTAATAACAGCTATGACAAGCCTCAAGACATGTTCCCAATAATAACAGCTATGACATTCCTCAAGACATGTTCACAGTAATAAAATCTATTACACACCTCAAGACCTGTTCCAGTAATAACAGCTATGACACACCTCAAGACATGTTCCCAGTAATAACAGCTATGACACACCTCAAGACATGTTCCCAGTAATAACAGCTATGCCACACCTCAAGACATGTTCCCAGTAATAACAGCTATGACACACCTCAAGACATGTTCCCAGTAATAACAGCTATGACACACCTCAAGACATGTTCCCAGTAATAACAGCTATGACACACCTCAAGACATGTTCCCAGTAATAACAGCTATGACACACCTCAAGACATGTTCCCAGTAATAACAGCTATGACACACCTCAAGACATGTTCCCAGTAATAACAGCTATGACACACCTCAAGACATGTTCCCAGTAATAACAGCTATGACACACCTCAAGACATGTTCCCAGTAATAACAGCTATGACACACCTCAAGACATGTTCCCAGTAATAACAGCTATGACACACCTCAAGACATGTTCCCAGTAATAACAGCTATGACACACCTCAAGACATGTTCCCAGTAATAACAGCTATGACACACCTCAAGACATGTTCCCAGTAATAACAGCTATGACACACCTCAAGACATGTTCCCAGTAATAACAGCTATGACACACCTCAAGACATGTTCCCAGTAATAACAGCTATGACACACCTCAAGACATGTTCCCAGTAATAACAGCTATGACACACCTCAAGACATGTTCCCAGTAATAACAGCTATGACACACCTCAAGACATGTTCCCAGTAATAACAGCTATGACACACCTCAAGACATGTTCCCAGTAATAACAGCTATGACACACCTCAAGACATGTTCCCAGTAATAACAGCTATGACACACCTCAAGACATGTTCCCAGTAATAACAGCTATGACACACCTCAAGACATGTTTACAGTAATAACAGCTATGACACACCTCAAGACATGTTCCCAGTAATAACAGCTATGACACACCTCAAGACATGTTCCCAGTAATAAGACATGTTCAGCTATGACACACCTCAAGACATGTTCCCAGTAATAACAGCTATGACACACCTCAAGACATGTTCCCAGTAATAACAGCTATGACACACCTCAAGACATGTTCCCAGTAATAACAGCTATGACACACCTCAAGACATGTTCCCAGTAATAACAGCTATGACACACCTCAAGACATGTTCCCAGTAATAACAGCTATGACACACCTCAAGACATGTTCCCAGTAATAACAGCTATGACACACCTCAAGACATGTTCCCAGTAATAACAGCTATGACACACCTCAAGACATGTTCCCAGTAATAACAGCTATGACACACCTCAAGACATGTTCCCAGTAATAACAGCTATGACACACCTCAAGACATGTTCCCAGTAATAACAGCTATGACACACCTCAAGACATGTTCCCAGTAATAACAGCTATGACACACCTCAAGACATGTTCCCAGTAATAACAGCTATGACACACCTCAAGACATGTTCCCAGTAATAACAGCTATGACACACCTCAAGACATGTTCCCAGTAATAACAGCTATGACACACCTCAAAACATTTTCCCAGTAATAACATCTATGACACACCTCAAGACATGTTCCCAGTAATAACAGCTATGACACACCTCAAGACATGTTCCCAGTAATAACAGCTATGATGTTCCTCAAGACATGTTCCCAGTAATAACAGCTATGATGTTCCTCAAGACATGTTCCCAGTAATAACAGCTATGACTTACCTCAAGACATGTTCCCAGTAATAAATTCTATTACACACCTCAAGACCTGTTCCAGTAATAACAGCTATGACACACCTCAAAACATGTTCCCAGTAATAACAGCTTTGACACACCTCAAGACATGTTCCCAGTAATAACAGCTATGACACTTCTCAAGACATATTCCCAGTAATAACAGCTATGACCCTCCTCAAGACATGTTCCCAGTAATAACAGCTATGACACACCTCAAGACATGTTCCCAGTAATAACAGCTATGACACACCTCAAGACATGTTCCCAGTAATAACAGCTATGACACACCTCAAGACATGTTCCCAGTAATAACAGCTATGACACACCTCAAGACATGTTCACAGTAATAACAGCTATGACACACCTCAAGACATGTTCCCAGTAATAACAGCTATGACACACCTCAAGACATGTTTACAGTAATAACAGCTATGACACACCTCAAGACATGTTCCCAGTAATAACAGCTATGACACACCTCAAGACATGTTCACAGTAATAACAGCTATGACACACCTCAAGACATGTTCCCAGTAATAACAGCTATGACACACCTCAAGACATGTTTACAGTAATAACAGCTATGACACACCCCAAGACATGTTCCCAGTGATAACAGCTATGACACACCTCAAGACATGTTCACAGTAATAACAGCTATGACATACCTTAAGACATGTTCCCAGTAATAACAGCTATGACACACCTCAAGACATGTTCCCAGTAATAACAGCTATGACACACCTCAAGACATGTTCCCAGTAATAACAGCTATGACACACCTCAAGACATGTTCACAGTAATAACAGCTATGACACACCTCAAGACATGTTCCCAGTAATAACAGCTATGACACACCTCAAGACATGTTCCCAGTAATAACAGCTATGACACACCTCAAGACATGTTCCCAGTAATAACAGCTATGACACACCTCAAGACATGTTCCCAGTAATAACAGCTATGACACACCTCAAGACATGTTCAGTAATAACAGCTATGACACACCTAAGACATGTTCCCAGTATAACAGCTATGACACACCTCAAGACATGTTCCCAGTAATAACAGCTATGACACACCTCAAGACATGTTTCCCAGTAATAACAGTATGATAACATGTTCTAGTAATAACAGCTATGACACACCTCAAGACATTTTCCCAGTAATAACAGCTATGACACACCTCAAGACATGTTCCCAGTAATAACAGCTATGACACACCTCAAGACATGTTTACAGTAATAACAGCTATGACACACCTCAAGACATGTTCCCAGTAATAACAGCTATGACACACCTCAAGACATGTTCCCAGTAATAACAGCTATGACACACCTCAAGACATGTTCCCAGTAATAACAGCTATGACACACCTCAAGACATGTTCCCAGTAATAACAGCTATGACACACCTCAAGACATGTTCCCAGTAATAACAGCTATGACACACCTCAAGACATGTTCCCAGTAATAACAGCTATGACACACCTCAAGACATGTTCCCAGTAATAACAGCTATGCCACACCTCAAGACATGTTCCCAGTAATATCAGCTATGACACACCTGAAGACAGTAATAACAGCTATGACACACCTCAAGACAGTAATAACAGCTATGACACACCTCAAGACATGTTCCCAGTAATAACAGCTATGACACACCTCAAGACATGTTCCCAGTAATAACAGCTATGACACACCTCAAGACATGTTCCCAGTAATAACAGCTATGACACACCTCAAGACATGTTCCCAGTAATAACAGCTATGACACACCTCAAGACATGTTCCCAGTAATAACAGCTATGCCACACCTCAAGACATGTTCCCAGTAATAACAGCTATGACACACCTCAGACATGTTTCCAGTAATAACAGCTATGACACACCTCAAGACATGTTCCCAGTAATAACAGCTATGACACACCTCAAGACATGTTCCCAGTAATAACAGCTATGACACACCTCAGACATGTTCAGCTATGACACACCTCAAGACATGTTCCCAGTAATAACATGTTCCCAGTAATAACAGCTATGACACACCTGATGACACACCTCAAGACATGTTCCCAGTAATAACAGCTATGACACACCTCAAGACATGTTCCAGTAATAACAGCTATGACACACCTCAAGACATAAGTAATAACAGCTATGACACACCTCAAGACATGTTCCCAGTAATAACAGCTATGACACACCTCAAGACATGTTCCCAGTAATAACAGCTATGACACACCTCAAGACATGTTCCCAGTAATAACAGCTATGACACACCTCAAGACATGTTCCCAGTAATAACAGCTATGACACACCTCAAGACATGTTCCAGTAATAACAGCTATGACACACCTCAAGACATGTTCCCAGTAATAACAGCTATGACACACCTCAAGACATGTTCCCAGTAATAACAGCTGTGACACACCTCAAGACATGCTCCCAGTAATAACAGCTATGACACACCTCAAGACATGTTCCCAGTAATAACAGCTATGACACACCTCAAGACATGTTCCCAGTAATAACAGCTATGACACACCTCAAGACATGTTCCCAGTAATAACAGCTATGACACACCTCAAGACATGTTCCCAGTAATAACAGCTATGACACACCTCAAGATATGTTCCCAGTAATAACAGCTATGACACACCTCAAGACATGCTCCCAGTAATAACAGCTATGACACACCTCAAGACATGTTCCCAGTAATAACAGCTATGACACACCTCAAGACATGTTCCCAGTAATAACAGCTATGACACACCTCAAGACATGTTCCCAGTAATAACAGCTATGACACACCTCAAGACATGTTCACAGTAATAACAGCTATGACACACCTCAAGACATGTTCCCAGTAATAACAGCTATGACACACCTCAAGACATGTTCCCAGTAATAACAGCTATGACACACCTCAAGACATGTTCCCAGTAATAACAGCTATGACACACCTCAAGACATGTTCACAGTAATAACAGCTATGACACACCTCAAGACATGTTCCCAGTAATAACAGCTATGACACACCTCAAGACATGTCTACAGTAATAACAGCTATGACACACCTCAAGACATGTTCACACCTCAAGACATGTAATAACAGCTATGACACACCTCAAGACATGTTCCCAGTAATAACAGCTATGACACACCTCAAGACATGTTCCCAGTAATAACAGCTATGACACACCTCAAGACATGTTCCCAGTAATAACAGCTATGACACACCTCAAGACATGTTCCCAGTAATAACAGCTATGACACACCTCAAGACATGTTCCCAGTAATAACAGCTATGACACACCTCAAGACATGTTCCCAGTAATAACAGCTATGACACACCTCAAGACATGTTCCCAGTAATAACAGCTATGACACACCTCAAGACATGTTCCCAGTAATAACAGCTATGACACACCTCAAGACATGTTCCCAGTAATAACAGCTATGACACACCTCAAGACATGTTCCCAGTAATAACAGCTATGACACACCTCAAGACATGTTCCCAGTAATAACAGCTATGACACACCTCAAGACATGTTCCCAGTAATAACAGCTATGACACACCTCAAGACATGTTCCCAGTAATAACAGCTAGGACACACCTCAAGACATGTTCCCAGTAATAACAGCTATGACACACCTCAAGACATGTTCCCAGTAATAACAGCTATGACACACCTCAAGACATGTTCCCAGTAATAACAGCTATGACACACCTCAAGACATGTTCCCAGTAATAACAGCTATGATACACCTCAGCTATGACATGTTCCCAGTAATAACAGCTATGACACACCTCAAGACATGTTCCCAGTAATAACAGCTATGACACACCTCAAGACATGTTCACACTATGACACACCTCAAGACATGTTCCCAGTAATAACAGCTATGACACACCTCAAGACATGTTCCCAGTAATAACAGCTATGACACACCTCAAGACATGTTCCCAGTAATAACAGCTATGACACACCTCAAGACATGTTCCTTTATAATAACAGCTATGACACACCTCAAGACATTTCGTAATAACAGCTATGACACACCTCAAGACATGTTCATCAGTCCATACGTAGGAGAAACTATGACACACCTCAGAAGGAGTAATAACAGCTGACACACCTCAAGACATGTTCACAGTAATAACAGCTATGACACACCTCAAGACATGTTCCCAGTAATAACAGCTATGACACACCTCAAGACATGTTCCAGTAATAACAGCTATGACACACCTCAAGACATGTTCCCAGTAATAACAGCTATGACACACCTCAAGACATGTTCCCAGTAATAACAGCTATGACACACCTCAAGACATGTTCCCAGTAATAACAGCTATGACACACCTCAAGACATGTTCCCAGTAATAACAGCTATGACACACCTCAAGACATGTTCCCAGTAATAACAGCTATGACGCACCTCAAGACATGTTCCCAGTAATAACAGCTATGACACACCTCAAGACATGTTCCCAGTAATAACAGCTATGCCACACCTCAAGACATGTTCCCAGTAATAACAGCTATGACACACCTCAAGACATGTTCCCAGTAATAACAGCTATGACACACCTCAAGACATGTTCCCAGTAATAACAGCTATGACACACCTCAAGACATGTTCCCAGTAATAACAGCTATGACACACCTCAAGACATGTTCCCAGTAATAACAGCTATGACACACCTCAAGACATGTTCTTCAACATTTGTAGTGGAAGTATCAATAGAATTTATAGACAAAGTGAGATTATTAGTGAGACATGAACCTGTTTGTGACACCTCATTGATTCTGAAGTGATCAAAGTGGTATATGTGTCCAAATGGCAACACTGGCAGTGCGGTGCTCAGTACAGTGGCAACACTGTACTGAGCACCGCTGCACTCTCAGTGGATGACTGAAAGGAACCATCTGGCAACACTGTACTGAGCACTGTTGCACTCTCAGTGGACGACTGAACGGGACCATCTGGCAACACTGTACTGAGCACCGCTGCACTCACTTTCAGTGGACGACTGAACGGGACCATCTGGCAACACTGTACTGAGCACTGCTGCACTCTCAGTGGACGACTGAACGGGACCATCTGGCAACACTGTACTGAGCACTGCTGCACTCTCAGTGGACGACTGAACGGGACCATCTGGCAACACTGTACTGAGCACTGCTGCACTCTCAGTGGACGACTGAACGGGAGCATGTTTTATTTGCTTATTTGCATTACTTCCGAGGGGTTGACCCGTGTTTGCAAATTAAGCCAAGCCGCCAAGCCAGTCTGTGGGGGGGGAGTCAAGCCTTACACCATCCAGCCTGTCTTAAGTACCAGCCTTGCCTGCTAGCCAGCTTTCCACCCCTGCTGTGCTCATCGTTACAAGTTCTCAAGCCAGCCTGTGTGAAGGGTTAAGCCAAGCAAGCCAGCCAACTAACCCAGGTGACTAACCCAGTACTCAAGCAAGCCACGTGAGTTCCAGCCTTCACCATTGCTTTGTGCTTCCAGTTTTAGCTGTTCTGAGTGTTTTACCACCTCTGTGGTGTTGTGGTATTTTGTGGGTTTTTAAGCCAGCCTGGCTTAGAATATTTTCATGCCTAGTGCGGGTGTCCCCAGAGTGGCTTACACCACTTATTCCATCCTGTAGGCCCAGCCACCACGCGGTGTCTCAGCCGCTGCCTCAACCACCCACACCTACCAACACTGTTTTTTTTTTTTACCTTTATACGGGTCCTAGCACCTTATTTTACGGACCACATAGGGGGTCAAGACACAAGATTTTTCCTTCGTCCCTGTGTGCCAATGTAAAAGCCTCCTGTGTGCATTTATCGTCGATTTAAGCGCAAATTCTTCGAGACGTCAACGTGTTTGAGAGTAGTGGAGAGCCACGCCAGCTACAACCAACCTTTACTCCACCTCCCACCACTACCCTCATTCTTCGCCAACGTCGCTACAGTGATAATATTTTTTATAGACACATTTGCAAGTGTTGAGACTTTTTTTTGTTCTCAGCGATTTCTTAGTGACATTTCTTTTTCAGTGATTTCTTAGTGACATTCAGCGACTCTTGATTAGACTGTTCATTATATCTTGTTTGCAATATTTTTTTTTCTTTTTTCTTCAGCGTTAATTTTCGTGCTTTTATTTTTATTTCTGTTGTGTTGTGTTCATTATTTTTACATGCATGAAGTAAGTACTTTTCAGTTTTTCCCTGTTGTGTGCAATATATAAGCAGTATAAACTTGTGTTTACACTTCATAAATTATCGTGTGTTCACAGTATTGTGTTCCTTGCCTAGTAATTTATGCAGTGAAGTAATTCAGTAACTTATTATCTTATATTCTGCATCACAACTCAGTGTTGTCTCAGTTATTTTTTTTCTCCCAGCATTTGTGTCCTTGCTGACTTTTTTTTAATCATTCATTGGCCATTTTTTTTCTCTGTGTGTTGAACATTCTTGTGTTAATTATTTTCATTTAGCCAGTGTCTAATTTGTCTTATCTCCACAGACAATAGTGCCATTATTTTGTTTGAAGCAAGACAATTATTTTCCAATTTTTGTCACCCCAAGCCTCATTGCAAGAAAATTCTCATAGTATTGTGCATATATTGATGTGCTGTGTTCCTGCCTTATTGTGAGTGTTAACCTTTCTCTGTTTTGTATTTTTTGCCCTTTATTATTTATCAAATTTCATTGAACAAATTCACTCTTAGTGCAATTTTTTTTTTTTAAAGTAAAACATTCTTTTGCTTGTTCAGTAAGTGTTGCTTAAGCTGCAATTAAGAGTTAAAGTGTTCAATCAGTTCATTCCTTGATCATTTTTTTTATTGTTTTTGTAAACTGCATTTCCTTGTGTGTGCAATTTTTTATTACTGCAGCATTGACTCAATTTGCAATGATTCTTGTGCAAATATTGTGTTGCCATTAATGTTTTTCTTTCAGAAATTTTTTATGTAGTGTTGTGCAGTACTTTTTGAATAGTAATTATTTGCAATATTGCTACAGTTTATTTCAGTGCAATATTCTGTGATTTCAGTTTTACATTTCTTGTTCTGTGCATAATATTTTATTCTTCGTGTGTCGCTTTATTTTTTTTAGAGCATTGCTTTCCCAGTCCATTTTAATTTTGCACAAGATTTATTGATTCTGTTTTATCATTTTTGAGTGATTTATCATTTATTGTTGAATTTCTTTATTGAATTGAGAGTAAAGACAACTCACTGTGCCATTAATTCAAATTAAAGTAAATCTGAGTAAATTTGATCTGAGTAAAGTACAATTTCTCTTGATTTTCAAAGTGTTACTTATCCATTTCAGTGTTTTTTTTTATGTGAGTTTTCCTTGCTCTACAGTGTGACTTATTTTTTTCTCTCTACTTATGCAGAATAGTTAAGCATTTTCTTCCCATTTAAGCTTACTGTGTCATATATTCTCTATTATTCTTGCTTTTATGTCCTTGAGTAAGTTCCCTGAGAAGATGTCCCAGTCACTTTTGAATGCTCACTTTGTGTATCATGCCAGTCCAACATGAATCAGTCCACAATCTTAATATTCACTTACTGACAAAGACAATACCTACCTAGACAATGTGTTTGTTCTAACAGCTTGTATCTGAGATTTGCTAAAGTGCTGCGAAATGTGAAGTTCAGATTAAGTTCCTATAGATCTGCGAATCACTTATTAACGTAGCAAAGTGGTCAGGCACTAGTCATACTGTCACTCCTGTCTGGAATCCAGCCACAATATCGTGCATGCAGGATAGTGTACAGTTACCTTGGGTTTCAGAGGAACCTCAGACAACCCTGGGTGCTGAGACTACTTGTTCAAGTAGTCGTTCCTTCCAGGGGACGCTTTGTGAAGAACGTTACTTGTAATGAGTTATGTCATCTCTTGCTGATGTCACAAGCCGTTGCAGAAAGACGTTTCTGTGGCTAGTGTACTCACTTGAGTGTTGTTGTTGTTCCTTGTGTTCCAGATGGTGATACTATCCTCGTTGACAGTAATCCGTGCAATGTAAAAAGTTGTTTCTCGAGTAACCTTCACATGGTGTTAACGTTTGTAAGTGCAGTCTCTTTATAGCTGATACCTCGTGTCACTGTGTGCGACTCAGAATGAATACCAGTATTGTCATCCGTGTTCATTTCTTTTCCCCTGTGCTTGCAGTGAGAGATAGTAGATCCGTTCTCCCTTGCTCATATTGCGTGTTATAACGTTATCTTTTTTCAACCGGGGAGAGTCATCCACTCCACCGAGTTTGTTCATTCCTCCAGTAAGAAAGAACCGATCCCTTGTGGTCTGGTGTGATTCGATTCCTGCTCCAGGAAGATCTTATTCTGACTGTGAAGCCACCAGCACCCATTAGTGACTTTGTAATGAGCCAAGAATTACTGTATCGAACAGCCGAGTTGGGTACTCCAAGCAGAAGAGTATACCAGTTAGTAATTCCACAGTCACTAGTGAATGTAGCTGTATCTTTTGTAGATACTTGTTCAGATCTCCCTCAGTCAAGGCATGTGTTAGCCATTGCAAAGGAATTCGATCCTCCCAAAGACGATAACCATTCTGCATATGTAAATCTTACCCTCGCAGAGTTGGGTTTAAATGTACATAGCCTGTATAATTAGATGTCCAAGATGAATGAAGTTGTCAACTGTGTGTTTTGTTATTAGCTGATCAGTTTTCAGAATTTTTTTTGTGTTCACGTTCCCTTCGAATTCTGAGAATTGAGCAGTAATGATCTGTGCGTGCCAGATCTACCATTGGTGTTAATTACTTTCACCTTTGTAAATATATATATTCTTCCTCAGAATCCGTAGAGTGCATGAATACAGATCGATCGATCAATTCCATCCTTTATTATACTATGATTTGTTCTTATAATTCGTAATGTATTATGATACCACTCATTACGATACCATCCATTAGTTCTAAGTTACATATGTCTTTGCTATTGTATAGAATCAGCCCAGAGCCACCTGCCTATTCAGCCTATAGCTTATTATTGTATGTCGAGACGATATACGTAACATGACCGAGCTGTCAGCATAGTTGCTGATCCCCTGTATATGTATATGTTATCTGAGTATCATAGTTAGTACCACCCATATGTTTTACATAGATGACCCCTTGCTAGGCTCAGTGACTAGCTTGATTATTATTATAATAAAAAAGAAGCGCTAAGCCACAAGGGCTATACAGCGCTGCAGGGTAGGGAAGGAAGCGAGGGTATCGGGCGGCAGAAGGGGGGAGGGATGATTAGTAGGTTACAGAAAACAGCGGGGCAGGGGATAGTGCAGGGGTAGAGGGTAGCAAGAGATTGAGGTAGAAAGGGCTGAAGGTATCATCAGAGTTTGTGGAGTAAGTCAGTTGTTGTCAAAAAGTCAATGAGAGAGTCCGGATGAAAGGTGGGTCCATCAGCGAGAAGGGAAGGTAAAGAGAGAGCAGCGGAGCGAAGACGACGTTGGAGGTAAATTCTGCGTGCTCGTTGATAAAGTGGGCAGTCTAACAGAATGTGGCTGACCGATAATGGAACCTGACAATTCTCACAGAGAGGAGCAGGGCGCCTCTCCATGAGATATCCATGAGTAAGACGAGTATGGCCAATGCGAAGGCGGGAGAGAGTAGTCTCCCAACCTCGACACTGGTGACAAGAAGACGGCCAGTAACCTATACTCGGTTTAATAGAACAAAGTTTGTTATTGAGCAGAGCAGACCAACGTTGTTGCCAACGGGTGTGAAGGTGGGTAGCTATTACAGCAAAATAGTCCGGAAATGGAACACCTCTATATGAAATTGGTAGGTCATGTACTGCTGACCGCGCAGCAGTGTCTGCCTGTTCATTGCCCTGTACGTCAACATGACCAGGGACCCAACAAAAAACAATATCTTTATGCTTGGTAGAGATACGGCATAGCCAAAGTTGGATACGGAGAACTAGGGGGTGAGGTGTATCAAATTTCCGTATAGCCTGTAGAGCACTAAGGGAGTCTGAGACAACCACAAATGATGACACAGGCATAGATGCGATACGAATAAGTGCTGCAAGAATGGCATACAATTCAGCAGTAAAAATGCTAGCCGAAGATAGTAAATGCCCTCGCACGACGCTGTCCGGAAACACTGCTGCGAATCCGACGCCGTCAGAAGATTTAGAGCCATCTGTGTACACGGCGATGGCATGAGAATGAGAGTGGAAGTGGTCAAGAAAAAGAGAGCGGGAAGCCACCGTAGGCAGTTGGGCTTTCGAGCAAGGGAGTGAGAAAGAACAGACCCGAACAGCTGGAACTTCCCAGGGGGGTAGGGAAAAGTGAGATGCTACATGAACATATAAAGGCGGTAACTGAAGGGAAGACAAGAGCGAATGTAGGCGAAGAGAGAAGGGACGGAGCAAACAGGGGCGGCAAACAAATAAAGAATGTCTACTTATATCAGTGACCATTCTATAAATGGAAGGATTGCGGAGATCGTGAGAGCGCACATAGTAGCGAAGGCAATGGGCATCACGGCGATCAGACAAGGATGGAACATTCGCTTCTGCATAGAGGCTCTCAACAGGGGAAGAGCGAAAAGCACCAAGGCATAAACGTAATCCTTGGTGATGGATGGGGTTAAGGCTAGAGAGAGTAGCAGGAGAGGCCGCTGAATAGATCTGGTCACCATAATCGAGTTTCGATAAAATGAGGGCTGAATGTAGGCGAAGGAGAGTTCGACGATCAGCTCCCCATGAAAGATGAGCAAGGGTTTTAAGAAGGTTCAGCCGGCTGTGACAAGTTGCCTTTAGAGAGGTAATGTGGGGTTTCCAGGATAACCTACGGTCAAAGAGAAGGCCTAGAAACCTGACTGTATCACGTTCAGGGATACGGGAGCCATAGAGGTACAAAGGATGATCGGAGATGACAGAGCGTCTAGTGAAAGTAATTTGGTGAGTTTTGGTACTGGAAAATTTAAACCCATGCGTGGTGGCCCAATTGGAAACACGGTCGACCGCATGCTGGAGAGAAACTGTAATGAGGTGACAGTCAGCGCCTGCACAAGCAATAGCGAAGTCATCTACATAGAGTGATGACCAAATATTGGATGGAAGAACAGAGGCCAAATCATTTATAGCAAGGAGAAAAAGTGTTGTGCTCAGAACACATCCCTGAGGGACACCTTCAGCTTGGACAAAGTCCGGGGAGAGCACATTATTGACTCGAACACGGAAATGTCTGTCAGTTAAAAAGTTCTTAAGGAAAGATGGTAGATTGCCTCGGAGGCCTAAGGAGTGGGCTTGGGCCAAAATATTATACCTCCAAGTTGTGTCATATGCCTTCTCAAGGTCAAAAAATATGGCAATAACTGAGTGGTTATTCGCAAAGGCATTACGAACATACGTATCCAAACGTAGTAAGGGGTCTATGGTAGAACGGCCCTTACGAAAGCCATATTGACGAGTGGAGAGACTGTTGTGTGTCTCTAAATACCACATTAAACGTCTATTTACCAGACGTTCCATCACTTTGCAAACTGCACTGGTAAGAGCGATGGGACGATAGTGGGAGGCTTCATGTCCCGTAGTACCCGGTTTGTGGAAAGGGAGAACAATGGCAGATTTCCACAGCTGTGGAAGAACTCCTTGTGACCAAATAAGATTGAAAAGGCGTAAGAGGACTGCAAGGGCTGACTGATGTAAATGTTGTAACATACGAATATGAATGTCGTCGGGCCCAGCTGTCGATGATCGGCAAGCTGAGAGTGTTGCCTCCAGTTCCTGAAGTGTAAAAGGCACATTATACTGTTCTTCTCTGAGAGAAGAAAAGTCCAAGGGTGCTAACTCTCTGGCAGACTTTGAGGAAAGAAACGAGGGGCAGAGATGGAGCCCCAGAGAAATACGGACCAGATGATTGCCAATTTCAATGGCAACATCTAGAGGGTTTGCTATATCAACACCGGCAACCCGCAGAACAGGAGCCGGGTCAGGAGAATATTTACCACTCAGTTTCCGTACTTTTTTCCAGACTGCACTCATAGAGGAAGCAGAGGTGATGGTGGAGACATAATCTCGCCAGCAAGTGCGTTTAGTGTCACGGATGACACAGCGAGCGATCGCACGCTTCTGCTTAAAATCAAGGTCTCTCAGTGGTTCTATCATACAGGTACCTGCCCCACGCAGCGCGTTTCAAACGTACTGCACAAGCACAAGCAGGAGACCACCAAGGCACGCATTTCTGAGAATGCCTGCCCGAGGTTTGGGGTATAGAATGAGAAGCTGTGGTTAAAATTGTGGACGAGAAGAGGTGTAAGAGCTCATCAATGGAGGATGAAGAAGGAACCTCACTAAAAACAGTTAGTTGTGAGTTAAGGTCCCAATTTGCTAGATCAAATTGCCAGCATAGATTATGAAGAGGTGATGAATATGAAGGGGAAGTAAGAATGATTGGAAAATGATCACTGTCATGTAAATCCAGGAGAACAGACCAAGTGAAGTCTAGTGCGGCGGAGGAAGAGCAGACTGAGAGATCGATGCAAGAGAGAGTATGAGTACGAGGATCAAAATGGGTGTGAGTACCTGTATTTAAAACATGGAGGGGTGGGAAGCAAGAAAAGCCTCTAGCTGAATGCCACGGGAATCACAGTGAGACCCCCCCCCCAGAGGAAATGATGGGCATTAAAATTGCCAAGTAACAGAAGTGGTGGAGGTAATGACTAAACAAGAAAGACAATATCCGGAATAGATAATGCTCGAGAAGGAGAGAGATACAAAGAACAGAGTGTATAACACCTATGCAGGTGGATACGGGCTGCTGTGTAATGCAGCAAAGTACGAACAAATAGCTGGCATAGAAGAAGGGCACTTTCATTAAAGGTCCCATCAGGAAAAGGATCCGAAGAATACAATAAATTATAACCTGAGATGGGATAGATAACAGCAGAGTGTAATTTTGGTTCTTGTAAGCAAACACCAACAGGGGAAAATTGGGAAAGCAATGTCTGAAGCTCACCCTGATTACCCCTGAGGCCGCGTATATTCCACTGTAAATAGGCCATGATTGGCAACGATAAAGATACTAGAAATCCGCAGGTAAGGGTACTTACGGACTAGAGGGGTTAGAAAAGTCCACATGCGGTGGCAGCGGAAAACGTTCAAGCAGCGAAGGAACGGTGCGCTGTGAAGAAAGGAGTTGCGCAGATGGAGAAGAGGAAAGAGAAGGAACAGAGGGTGGATCAGTGTCCATTGATGGTTTGGTCCCTGCAATATATTCAGAGATTGCTTCAAGTGTTTTGGAGTTCAGAGACGTCGTATGGGAGACAATATTGGAGATGGAAGGAGGAGGAGTTTGAGTAAAGATCGGAACTGTAATGGACTGTACCAAGGTAGGGGGGGGGGGGTGTGGGAGGGGACGAAAGGGTGGAGGGAACTGGAGAAGTGTGGGAGGGGACAGAAGAGGGAAACCTGGGAGGTGGCAGAAGAGGAAGAAACTTGGGAGGGGACAGGGGAGAAAGGCACAGTACGAGGAGGAGGATGAACCTCCACACTTGTAACAGAGCCAGTGAAAGGGGAAGACCCAGGTACAGAGACCGGGAAGGTAAAATGTGGAAGTGGATGAGGGGAAGGAGGGGTTAAAGGAGATTTTTTGGACTTCTGAGAAGTAGAGGGACGATTGGGAGGAGGTGTCGTACGAGGTCTTGTCGATACCGGGGTTTGTGAGGGAGAACACGAAGAAGTGATAACAGACTGAGGTGTTGAAGTAGGGACGTCCGAGCCCAGAACTGCAAAAGAATTAGACACAGGAGTGACTGTGGGACTGGCAACCGCAGAGGAGGCTGCAGAAGATGGGATCCCAGAAGTATGGGAACGTTTTGAAACACGAGAATAAGAAACACTGGGTAGTCTCCCTTGGAGGCGGAGATGAGAAACTGCCATAGTATAAGGGAGACCTTCTGCCTCTTTGAGGCAACGAATTTCCCGCTCATTTAAGTAGACCTGGCAACGGCGAGAGTACGAAGGGTGAGCCTCATGACAATTAAGGCAAGAGGGAGGTCGACTGCAAGACGTGTTAGAATGGTCATCGGCACCACAGACTGGGCATTCGGCTATAGATCTGCAATATTTTGCTAGGTGGCCAAATTGCCAGCAATTTCTACACTGCTGCGGTGTAGAGATCACCTTTCGAACTTGTAACCGACGTCCTGCTACATAAACAGAGGATGGGAGTTCACAGCTGTCAAAAGTTAAACGAGCCACATTGCAAGGGTATCGTCTCCGCCTGCGGGCAGGAAGAAAATAAGAATTGAGAATTGGGAGATCTTGGAGTTCCAGCTGTTCGAGAATGTCATTGCCACATGTCTGGAAATTCTGTTGGACTATGGTATGGGGCAGAATAACAGTACCACTACAAGAATTGAGGGAATGATGTTTCTGGATAGTGATAGGAATAGTATCAATATGTGAAAGAAGAGAAAGATCATGAGCTTGGGTAGCATTCTGGACTGTGATGATACGCGTATCACTCTTAAGAGCATGAAAGGAAATGTCTCTACCAACATGGTGTAGGAGCGCTTTGCCAATACTATGGTCGGAAAGATAGGCAGTAGAAGAAGTTGGTCTTAAAGTAAAGAATTTAGTCCATTGTGTGGTCTGAAACTGAGTGTGGAGAGGGAGTGCATGACGTGTCGGTCTTTTCCGAGTAGAATGGGAAGGTAACGAAGTAACATCATCAGGAGATTGTCGTTGGCATTTAGAAGTGGGACCAGAGTTGGTCCGACGTGGGACGGGCTGGCGATTCGAAAATTGCCGCACCGTAGAGGGAGAGGCCGGAAGCATAGTCAAAGGAGAGCGGAGGTCAGACAAATCGAAGGAGTCAGTCGAAACCCTGGCACCTGAAGCGGGTGACGAAACATCACCAGCAAGAGGTACATTGGTCTTAGGAGTGTCCGAAGAGTGGCCAAAAGACGAGGCGAGGTCAGAACGGGGTGTGGTAACAATAAGGGGCCTTGGGGTAGCGGGGTCATGGATTGGGGACTCCATGGTTAGGTTACTGCTTTCTTTTTTTTTTTAAGAAAAAAAAGAAATAACAAAATAAAAAAATAAAAAACATAAAAAAAGGTGGGACCGGGGAGGGTCAGAAATCTCCCTTCACGCCCAAGAGGACCTCAGCACCGCAAGTAGGGCAGATGCAGCATGGAACCCGTGCTATACCCTACCCTTCATGCCAGTAAACCAGCAATCCGGGATAGCAACCTCACATCTGCCGAGCTACCTCGGTGGACAAAAGAGAGGGCGGCCAGATATCCACCACAAAGCATACCTCCTTCGGCCACCACCCCCAGAATCCGAAAGGTGGCTTCCAGAGATACACCCGTCGCCCGAAAGACACCCAAAGCCACTCTCCGGGATACCGGAGAGGGATCGGGACATCCCCAGGTGATCCAGATTCCACGGCAAGCTACGCCACCGCCAAGAGCCTCAATGGAATGGGATGGACCCTGGTACCCTTTCCTCTACCTAGGAACTAGCTTGCCTGTGGGAAAAATCTCAAAGGCCAAAAAGAGGAAGGGCAAAAGGGAGGGGTGGGGAGGAGGAGGAGGAAAGAAAAAGGGGAGGATGGGGAGGATCTGATAGGGAAGCGGGGATTGGGGGTAAACAGGTTCGGTCTGAGGAAGGAGACCGACAGGTCTAATTCCTCAGATCAAGAGACTCTTCACCACGCCAAGGAGCCCCCCTTTGTGTGTACTCACCTAGTTGTACTCACCTAGTTGAGGTTGCAGGGGTCGAGTCCAAGCTCCTGGCCCCGCCTCTTCACTGGTCGCTACTAGGTCACTCTCCCTGAACCATGAGCTTTATCATACCTCTGCTTAAAGCTATGTATGGATCCTGCCTCCACTACATCGCTTCCCAAACTATTCCACTTCCTGACTACTCTGTGGCTGAAGAAATACTTCCTAACATCCCTGTGATTCATCTGTGTCTTCAACTTCCAACTGTGTCCCCTTGTTGCTGTGTCCAGTCTCTGGAACATCCTGTCTTTGTCCACCTTGTCAATTCCTCTCAGTATTTTGTATGTCGTTATCATGTCCCCCCTATCTCTCCTGTCCTCCAGTGTCGTCAGGTTGATTTCCCTTAACCTCTCCTCGTAGGACATACCTCTTAGCTCTGGGACTAGTCTTGTTGCAAACCTTTGCACTTTCTCTAGTTTCTTTACGTGCTTGGCTAGGTGTGGGTTCCAAACTGGTGCCGCATACTCCAATATGGGCCTAACGTACACGGTGTACAGGGTCCTGAACGATTCCTTATTAAGATGTCGGAATGCTGTTCTGAGGTTTGCCAGGCGCCCATATGCTGCAGCAGTTATTTGGTTGATGTGCGCTTCAGGAGATGTGCCTGGTGTTATACTCACCCCAAGATCTTTTTCCTTGAGTGAGGTTTGTAGTCTCTGGCCCCCTAGACTGTACTCCGTCTGCGGTCTTCTTTGCCCTTCCCCAATCTTCATGACTTTGCACTTGGTGGGATTGAACTCCAGGAGCCAATTGCTGGACCAGGTCTGCAGCCTGTCCAGATCCCTTTGTAGTTCTGCCTGGTCTTCGATCGAATGAATTCTTCTCATCAACTTCACGTCATCTGCAAACAGGGACACCTCGGAGTCTATTCCTTCCGTCATGTCGTTCACAAATACCAGAAACAGCACTGGTCCTAGGACTGACCCCTGTGGGACCCCGCTGGTCACAGGTGCCCACTCTGACACCTCGCCACGTACCATGACTCGCTGCTGTCTTCCTGACAAGTATTCCCTGATCCATTGCAGTGCCTTCCCTGTTATCCCTGCTTGGTCCTCCAGTTTTTGCACTAATCTCTTTTGTGTGTGTGTGTGTGTGTGTGTGTGTGTGTGTGTGTGTGTGTGTGTGTGTGTGTGTGTGTGTGTGTGTGTGTACTCACCTAATTGTACTCACCTAATTGTGGTTGCAGGGGTCGAGACTCAGCTCCTGGCCCCGCCTCTTCACTGATCGCTACTAGGTCCTCTCCCTCTCTGCTTCCTGAGCTTTGTCATACCTCTTCTTAAAACTATGTATGGTTCCTGCCTCCACTACTTCACTTGCTAGGCTATTCCACTTCCTGACGACTCTATGACTGAAGAAATACTTCCTAACGTCCCTGTGACTCGTCTGAGTCTTCAGCTTCCAGTTGTGACCCCTTGTTTCTGTGTCCCCTCTCTGGAACATCCTATCTCTGTCCACCTTGTCTATTCCCCGCAGTATCTTGTATGTCGTTATCATGTCTCCCCTGACCCTTCTGTCCTCCAGTGTCGTCAGTCCGATTTCCCTCAACCTTTCCTCGTACGACATTCCCCTGAGCTCTGGGACTAGCCTTGTTGCAAACCTTTGTACTTTCTCTAACTTCTTGACGTGCTTGACCAGGTGTGGGTTCCAGACTGGTGCTGCATACTCCAGTATGGGCCTAACATACACAGTGTACAGTGTCTTGAACGATTCCTTATTAAGGTATCGGAACGCTATTCTCAGGTTTGCCAGGCGCCCGTATGCTGCAGCAGTTATTTGGTTAATGTGTGCCTCCGGTGACGTGCTCGGTGTTATGGTCACCCCAAGGTCTTTCTCCCTGAGTGAGGTCTGTAGTCTTTGTCCACCTAGCCTATACTCTGTCTGCGGTCTTCTTTGCCCCTCCCCAATCTTCATGACTTTGCATTTGGCAGGGTTGAATTCGAGAAGCCAGTTTCTGGACCACATGTCCAGCCTGTCCAGGTCTCTTTGCAGTCCTGCCTCATCCTCATCCGATTTAATTCTTCTCATCAGCTTCACATCATCTGCGAATAGGGACACTTCAGAGTCTATTCCTTCCATCATGTCGTTCGCATATATCAAAAATAGCACTGGTCCTAGAACTGACCCCTGTGGGACCCCGCTCGTCACAGGCGCCCACTGTGATACCTCTTCACGTACCATGACTCGTTGTTGCCTCCCTGTCAGGTATTCCCTGATCCATTGCAGTGCCCTCCCTGTTATATGCGCCTGATCCTCCAGCTTCTGCACTAATCTCTTGTGGGGAACTGTGTCAAAGGCCTTCCTGCAGTCTAGGAAAATGCAATCAACCCACCCCTCTCTCTCGTGTCTTACTTCTGTTACCTTGTCATAAAACTCCAGAAGGTTTGTGACACAGGATTTGCCTTCCATGAACCCATGCTGGTTTTCATTTATAATCTTGTTCCGTTCCAGGTGTTCCACCACTCTCCTCCTGATAATCTTCTCCATGACTTTGCACACAATACATGTCAGAGACACAGGTCTGTAGTTTAGTGCCTCATTTCTGTTTCCTTTCTTAAATATGGGGACTACATTTGCTGTCTTCCATTTCTCAGGTAGTTGCCCAGTTTCAAGGGATGTGTTGAAGATTGTGGTTAGGGGCACGCACAGCATCTCTGCTCCTTCTCTAAGGACCCATGGGGAGATGTTGTCCGGTCCCATCGCCTTTGAGGTATCAAGGTCACTTAGCAGCTTCTGCACCTCCTCCTCGGTTGTTCGTATGTCATCCAACACTTGTTGGTATATTCCCTCTTGATGTTCCCTTCTGTGCTGTCTTCCCAGAGCCCTTCCTGTCTCTACTGTAAAAACTTCCTTAAATCTCCTGTTTAGCTCCTCACATACCTCCTGATCATTTCTTGTGAGTTCTCCACCTTCTGTCCTCAGTCTGATCACCTGGTCTTTGACTGTTGTCTTCCTCCTGATGTGGCTATACAACAGTTTCGGGTCAGTCTTGATTTTCGATGCTATGTTATTTTCATACTGTCGCTGGGCCTCCCTCCTTACCTGTGCATACTCGTTCCTGGCTCTGCGACTGATCTCCCTATTTTCATGTGTTCTCTGCCTTCTGTACTTTTTCCATTCTCTATTGCACTTTGTTTTTGCCTCCTTACACCGTCGGGTAAACCAGGGGCTCGTTCTGGTCTTCCCATTGTTTCTGTTGCCCTTGGGAATAAACCTTTCCACTGCCTCCTTGCATTTTGTTGTTACATATTCCATCATTTCATTTACTGGCTTTCCTGCCAGTTCTCTGTCCCACGGAACCTCCTGCAGGAAGTTCCTCAACCCTATGTAGTCCCCTCTTTTATAGTCAGGCTTTTCCCATTCAACTCCTGTTACTCTCTCCACTTGCAACTCTACTATGTATTCAAAGCACAGAACCACGTGGTCACTAGCTCCTAGGGGACTCTCATATGTGATGTCCTCAATGTCTGAACTGCCCAGGGTGAACACAAGGTCCAATCTTGCTGGTTCATCCTCCCCTCTCACTCTGGTAGTGTCCTTAACATGTTGGTGCATGAGGTTTTCCAGCACCACATCCAACATCTTGGCTCTCCATGTTTCGGGACCCCCATGTGGCTCCAGGTTTTCCCAGTCAATCTCCCTGTGGTTGAAATCCCCCATAACCAGCAACTTTGCTCTGCTGGAGTGAGCTCTTCTTGCCACCTCAGCAAGTGTGTCCACCATTGCTCTGTTGCTCTCTTCATATTCCTCTCTTGGCCTCCTGCAGTTCTGTGGTGGATTATACATCACTGCAATGACCACCTTGTGCTCCCCAGACTGAAGTGTACCTACTATGTAGTCCCTTTCTCCTGTCTCGTCTATGCCTCCCATTTTCTCGAATTTCCATCGTTTTTTACGAGCAGAGCAACCCCTCCTCCCCCTCTGCCCCTTCTATCTTTCCTCATGATCTGGTATCCTGGTGGGAAGATTGCATCTGTTATTGTCTCCGTGAGTTTTGTTTCTGTAACTGCTATGATGTCTGGGGACTTCTCATTGATTCTTTCTTGCCATTCCTCATATTTATTCGTTAATCCATCCGCATTTGTGTACCAAACCTTCAACTTCTGTTCTAATACTGTAACTGTGGTCCTGGGGGAATACTGGGGTTGGGAGAGCAGGAGCCCTGGTGGGGGCCTGTGGGGGGTTGCAGTGGAGGTGGAGGAAGAGCTCCCATAGGGGGTTGCTGTAGGGGTAGGGTTCGTGGTGCGGGGGGTGGGAACAGAGGGATCGGTGTGTGATGGTTGGTTTGGATTGTTCAGTTGCCTTGGGGGTGTCGTGGCTGGAGTCCTTCTGCAGGTGTTTCTGGGGGGTGTGCTTGTCCTTCCACCTGTTCCTGGGTTATTCTGCTCTCCTTTTTCATTTCCTCCCATTCCTCCTTTCGTTTTTGCACTCTCTCTTTCAGTATCATCCTTTCCTCCTGTGTTCTGTCTCGATCGAGGTACACACTCATGAACTCCTGTTTGCCTCTCAGCCGTGCTTTCTCCTGCAGGATCATGGTTCGAGTTGATTCTGCCTTGAAAATTACTTTGAGAGGCCGATTCCTTTTCTTTGTGAACCACCCGATTCTCCGAAAATTTGCCACCTGGGTCATGTCTCCCTCGCCTATCACCTTCATGATACCTTCAATCGCTTTTTTCTCCTCCTGCTTTCTTTCATCATAAGTTTCCCCTTCAGCTTCGTCTAGCCCATAGACAAAAACTGATCTCTCCCTTTCCACCTCCCACTGTGACTCCCATTGCATCCTCTGAGGTGTTTTAGTTCCTTCAGGATTATTTACCTTTGTAACTTGTGAGTTCATTATCTTTGTACCTAGTTCAGTTATCAAAACTTTGGACCCATTATGTACCTCTGTAATCTGTAAATACCTTTGTAACTTATCATGATTGTTCATTACCTTTGTAACTTGCTCAGCTATCAAAACTTTGGGGCCCAGTCCCTGGACTCATTATGTACCTCTGTAATATTTTGACTACCGCCCACAGGATGGATATGGGGTGCATAATAAACATATTAAACTAAATTATTGATATACAGGGACTGACTCATTTGGCCTCTCTTACGTAAGAGTGTACAGCTCTCATGACAGAATTAAGGCAGCTGTGTCCCCAGCAGTTTAATACAATTAGGCATTCCAAATATTGAGTAACTGCTACTTAGTTATATAAATACATGTTGGGTCCTATGGCCCCATAACAGCAACTATTGGCAGAAAGGTGGGATAGGGCAAGTATGGGTAGTGGGGGGCTTGAAAACAGGTGAGATAGTTTTAAAAATGCAGTGTTAGAATGCGTGGCAGTAGTTTGTGGCTGTAGGAGGTTGGGTGCAGAAGGAAAGAGGAGTGATTGGTGGGATGATGAGGTTAAGGATGCGATAAAAGAGAACAACGTCGCTTATGAGAGGTTTTTACAAAGCAGAAGGTATATAAGAAGGGCGAAGTATATGGAGAGTAAAAGAAAGGTGAAGAGAGTAGTGTGAGTCAAGAGTAGAGCAAATGATAAGAGTGGGTGAGGCATTGTCAAAAAATTTTACTGAGAATAAGAAAAATTGTTAGAGTGAGATTAACAGTTTAAGAAATCCTAGGGAACGAATGGCCTGGTAGCAAATGCTCTCGCTTCACATAGTGAGGTGTCCGAGTTCGATTCCCGGCGAGGGTTGAAACATTAGGCGTGTTTCCTTACGCAGGTTGTTTATATTCATCCATCAGCATAAAATGGGTACCTGGGTGTTAGTCGACTAGTGTGGGTCACATCCTGGGACAAAATTGACCTAATTTGCCCGAAATGCTCTGCATAACAAGGAGCTTTCTAAATAGTAGTATGTCATTGATGTCAGCTAGGCCTGTATACCATGTACATGTACTTGTAGAAATAAAGATATTACTATTATTATTAAAACACAGAAATACCAAAACATCCTTCTTAGAAACCTTGACAGTCTTGTATAACAGTTGGGAAAATAAAAAGAGTGCGCCAGATGGAGCTGCCACCTCTGGTGCTGGTAGTCTTGGAGGGCAGTACCTGTAAGAATACTGAAATGAGAACCTGTGCACCGGATGGTGGACCAGCCAGTGCACCGGATGGTGCACTGGCTGGTCAGAAGTTACTTGGGTCAGAAGTTACTTGGGTCAACTCACTGACAGTGATGAAGAAATGTGTAGAATTTTTAACACTTACTTCCTCTCAGTTTTTTTACACAGGAAGATACTAGTGATATTCCAGAAATAATAAATTGTGTAGAACAGGACGATATTAAACTATGCACGATTAAGGTCACAAGTGACATGGTCCTTGGACAAATAAATTAAAACCTAACAAATCCCAAGGCCCTGATGAAATGTACGCAAGGGTTTTAAAGGAATGTAAAGAGGAGCTTAGCAAATCTTTGGCTAATCTTTTCAACATATTATACAAACTAGAATACTGACAAATAAGTAGAAAATGGCAAATGTGATACCTATTTTCAAAGCAGGTGACAGGTCCTTAGCTTCGACCTATAGACCAATAAGCCTAAGCTCCATAGTGGGAAAATTTATGGAATCAATAATTGCCGATGCAATTCGTAGTCATCTTGAAAGGCATAAATTGATTAATGAATCTCAGCACAGTTTTACGAAAGGGTGTTCCTGCCTTACGAATTTATTAAACTTTTTCACAAAGGTATTTGAGGAGGTAGATCATGGTAATGAATATGTTATTGTGTATATGGACTTCAGTAAGGCTTTCGATAGAGTCCCACATCAGAAATTATTGAGGAAAATTAAGGCACACGGAATAGGAGAATTTTTTATCTGGATAGTGTGGTTGACAGATAGGCAGCAGAGAGTTTGCATAAATGCGAAGAAATCAGAGTGGGGAAGCGTCACGAGTGGTGGTCCAGACGGGTCAGTGTTGGGCCCCTTGTTGTTCAAAATAAACATAAATGAGCGAATAAACAGCAAGTTTGCCGATGACACCAAAATGGACCGTTGAATTCATCCTGACGAGGACTCCATGAAGATTTGAATAGACTGGTGCAATTTATTTCTACAAGTACATGTACAAGGTATACAGTCCTAGCTGACATCAATGACATACTACTATATAGAAAGCCGCTTGTTATACTGAGCATTTCTGGCAAATTAGGTCAATATTGTCCCAGGATGCGACCCACACCAGTCGACTAACACCCAGGTAGCCATTTTATACTGAAGGGTGAATAGAGACTGCAGGTGTCTTATGCAAACATATTCCTAATGTTTTCCAGCCATACCAGAGATTCGAACTTCGGATTTCAGTGTGTGAGCTAAGTGCGCTAGTGATCGAGTTAGACAA
The DNA here is from genome assembly GCF_038502225.1 of Cherax quadricarinatus. Classification (NCBI taxonomy): domain Eukaryota; kingdom Metazoa; phylum Arthropoda; class Malacostraca; order Decapoda; family Parastacidae; genus Cherax; species Cherax quadricarinatus. The sequence continues at coordinate 3,449 of NW_027199558.1, read as the reverse complement.
ATGCAAAGTTCTAAACAGTGGACAGGAAAATAACCCTGCCACACATAAACTAAATAATGTAGATCTTAATATTACTGATTGCGAAAAGGATGTGGGAGTTATGGTTAGTAGTAATTTAAAAACAAGTCAACAGTGCATAAGTGTTCGCAATAAAGCGAACACTTATACACTGTTTCATATCAAGAAGTATAAATAATAGGAGTCATCAAGTTGTTCTTCAACTCTATATATACTTGGTTACGCCTCATTTAGATAATGCTGCTCAGTTTTGGTTATCGTATTACAAAATGAATATAAATGCGGAAAACGTACAAAGGAGGATGACAAAGTTGATCCCATGTATTAGAAATATTTTCGATGTGGATAGACTGAGGGCCCTGAATCTGCACTCTCTAGAAATTAGGGAGGATGTGATTGAGGGTATAAATGGAAAACAGGAATAAATAAAGGGAATGTAAATGGCATGCTAAAAATATCTAGCCAAGGCAGAATTCGCAGCAATGGTTTTAAGTTGGAAAAATTCTGATTCAGGAAGGATATAGGAAAGTACTGGTTTGGTAACAGAGTTGTGGATGAGTGGAACAAACTCCCAAGTACCGTTATAGAAGCTAAAACGTTGTGTAGCTTTAAAAATAGGTTAGATAAATACATGAGTGGGTGTGGGTGCGTGTGAGTTGGACCTGACTAGCTTGTGCTAGGTCTGATGCCGTGCCCCTTCCTTAAGTGGATGTGACCCAGACCTGACTAGGTAGGGTCAGTGGCATAAGCCAGTAGGTGACTTGGTCCTGCTTTGCATGGGCCAGTAGGTCTGTTCCAGTGGTCCTTCTTTCTTATGTTCTTAATAGGCAGAGGTTTTTTAGTGCGAGGAAGGAAAAAAAAGGTGGAAGGAAAAAAAAAAGGTCACTGACTGAGTCTCTGGAGCAGACACACAGTCAGTGGCCTCCACTCCAGAACAACAGATATTACTGCCAGCAAATAAAGCCCCCCACGTACCATCAATATGACGACATTTATCTTTTCAAATATACAGGGTCTAAAGCCACCAATCAAAAAATAACAAAATACCTTTCATAAGTGGACTGCTCACAAAGTCAAACGCAATATTTGTGGCTTTCACAGAGACCCGGAGAGGATCACATTGACAACAAAATATGGATCCCAGGTTATTACCTATTCAGATGCGACAGAGTAAACAGGCAACAAGGAAGGGTTGGCCTATATGTCACAGAGTCGCTCATTTGCTCAGAACTACTAAACACCTCAAATGATGTAGTTGAAGTTTTGGCACCAAAGATCGAAAAACAAAACCCTGTCACTGTAGTTGTATACAAGCCTCTGGATGCAACTTCCCAACAATTCCAGGAGCAGCTCTTGAAAATTGACCACTGTCTGGAGAATCTCCCAGCTTCTGCCTCAAACATCTTGCTGCTGGGTGATTTCAACTTAAGACACCTAAAATGGAGGAGTAGAGCAAATTATGTTTTAGCCTCCAGGAGGCAACTCAGATGAAAATTCATATACATATGAGCTATTGAATCTCTGCATCAAATTCACTTTAACCAGCAAATAACAGAACCAAAAAGACTGGAAAATACACTGGACCTCATCCTCTTTAACAGTGATGCTCTGATACGAAATATAACCGTATATGCAGGGCTCTTGACCAGAAAATGTGATCAGTTATGAGAGTGCCTTCACCAAATTCAACTTCAGTAACAAAAATATACAGTGGGATCAAGTCAACCATGTCCTAAATGAAACAAGCTGGGAAGATATCCTAAGAAACACAGATCCAAAATTTTGCCTAGAAAGAATAAACTCTGTAGCACTTCAAGCATGCTCAAGGGACATTCCATTAAGAAAAGGAGAGAGAAGATGTAAACTAGAAAGAGAGAGACACTCCTTATACAGGTAAAGGCAAAGGATCAAAGAGCTAGTGAAAGGGGCCAGTATATCTGAAATACGAAGGGAGGTGCTGGCCAGAGAAATAGAAAATATCGAACTTAAGCTTAAGGAATCATACAGGAGACAAGACACTTAGAAAGAACTTAAAGCCATAAATGAAATTGAAAGGAACTCAAAATATTTCTTTTCTTATAACAAATCTAAGGCGAAAACAACATCCAGTATTGGGCCCTATTAGACGTGATGAGACTTCCACAGATGACAGCAAAGAAATGAGGAAGATACTAAAGTCCCAATATGACTCAATATTTAGTGAGCCATTAACCAGACTAAGAGTCGACGATCTAAATGAATTTTCTATGACTGAGACTCAAAATTTGATCAGTTCAAAAAAAAAAAAACTCTAATATGTATTATCCTAACACCACAAGGCTTCGAAAAGGCAATAAATGACTTGCAAATGCACTCTGCCCCAGACCCAGACTCGCGGAACTCCTTGTTCATCAAAAACTGCAAGAAGCCCCTTTCAAGTGCCTTTAGCATTCTGTGGAGAGGGAGCATGGACACATGGACACACTCACTAAAAACAACAGACATAGCCCCACTCCACAAGGGTGGCAGTAAAGCAATTGCAAAGAATTACAGACGAGTACCACTAATGTCCCATACAAAAATTTTTGAAATGGTTCTAAGAAGCAAGATCTCCACCCACCTAGATACCCATGAGCTACATAATCCAGGGTAACATGGACTTAGAGCGGGTCACTCCTGCCTGTCCCAACTAATGGACCACTACGAGAAGGTCTACGATGCTCTAGAAGACATGTTAAATGTAGATGTAGTATACACAGACTGAAAGCCTTCGACAAGTGCGACCACGGTGTAATAGTGAACAAAATGCGTGATGCAAGAATACCATGAAAAAACTTGGTAGATGGATGTATAACTTTCTAATAAATATAGCACAAAGAGTAACAGTAAACAGAGTAAAGTCTGAGGCAACTACAGTGAAAAGCTCTGTTCCACAAGGCACAATACTCGCCCCTGTCCTGTTCCTTATCCTCCTGTCTGACATAGACAGTGGCGTAAGCCACAGCACCGTGTCTTCCTTTGCGTATGACCATGGAAGACAAATTCTAACCAGACAATAAAGCAAAAAAAAACAAATGTAAAGGACCTGGAAGTGATAATGTCAAACGATCTCACTTACAAAGATCACAATAATATATCTACCACATCTGCTATAAAAATGATAGGATGGATAATGAGAACCTTCAAAACTAGGGAAGCCAAGCCCATGATGATTCTCTTCAAATCGCTTATTCTCTCCAGGCTGGAATATTGCTGTACACTAACAGTCCCTTTCAAGGTAGGCGAAATTGCTGACTTGGAGAATGTGCAGAGAACCTTCATGGCACACATAAGTACGGTAAAAGACCTAAATTAATGGAAACAGTTGAAGTCCCTTGATTTGTATTTCCTGGAATGCAGGCGAGAAAGATGTATGATAATATACACTTAAAAAATTTGGTACTAATTCCTCT
>NW_027199557.1:0-30832 GCF_038502225.1 Cherax quadricarinatus | reverse complement strand
TAATATGTTGTTGTTGACAGTATTGAAGGCCTTTGAATTTTTTTTTTATATTTTATTTAAAAAGCACAATACATATTCATATGTATACTATGCATACGTTACATAAACTAAGACATGTTATCCATTAAATATGAAACAACAATTCCACATTCCCTATCCCAGCTCTTAACCTATACTTAAGAGACACACTTCAATTTAACATGATTGCCATCCCCAAAAATTCAATCATACATGTGACTACACAAAAGGCAACCCACACCCAAACATACAGGATGGTTTAATAAATTCAAAAATACAGTTTCTTACTCACAAAAGACTATATAATCCAAAGAAAATCACACGTAGTACATTATACATAAAAGGCTATATACAAAGTCATACCCATATAATCGGTTCCCTACCCCCTCATTTTAACAACTAATACAAGAACGTATAAGTGATTAATAATAAGAACTATACTGGATATTATCAAAATTCCTCTACCACACATTCCAGTACTTAAATAACACGTTACCCTTAGGTGAATTACCACCATTTACACACCAATAACATGACCTACCAAACCCCTTTTTAACAAAAATTAATAAAACCAGTGCATACAAAAAATATTTTCATGCACCGTTTTGACAAAAAAAAAAAAAAAAAAAAAAAAAAAAAAAAAAACCCTCAAGTAACCTAACAATCACAATATGCCCTTACCTCATAACCTAAATGAGAATTACAGAGATCAGTTATGCATAAACAACCAGAACAAAAATTACATAAGAACACAGATATGTACATTATGTTACTACACGGACACACTTGTATAATTGGAAGAATATACATCCACAATATTCCATATCAATAATAATAAAACAACAACCATGAAAATCAAACTGTCAGAACATCATTGTATAACATGTATTTTACACATAAATTAGAGGATACACTTCATGTTACCTCAACTTTAAACAACCTATGTACATATTTAATATAAACCAAAGCTAGAATTATCATTGGAACATATCAAATGGGTTCTCCCCCCACAAGGACGGGGCAAATAATAAAAAGAACCCCTTCATGAAAAACCAAACAGGTACACCCCTACCACTAACTAAATCCTATTTTAAGATCAAACTTGTTAATGACTAAACACAAAATTCTAATCTCCCTATCTGAAACACAATTAAACTTCCTTGACAAAGTCATATTCTTCATTCTCTTGTGCCAAGGTATTACAATCCTTCTTTTATAAAGAAGTACCGTTATAAAGGAAATACAAGGGTAATATGGAAAGTACTTGCTACACGTTAAAACTACTAAAAAAGCTTCATTCTATACTAACGTACTTGACTACAGTGTTTACAAATACTATAATTCACTGGTAAATCATTTTTTCACGTGTTCAGTACTACTTGTCCTAAAAAGCCATAACAGCCACTTAAACCACCTCTCCTCGATAGTGAGTGCAATAATATACCCAACCAAAATATGTAATGCAAGGCATTCCAATTATGACTATGTATCCAAGGTACTGAACGCCAATATCAAATATCTCTACAGGAACATAACCATTTCATAAATATATGCCCTCACTATCTCACCCTCACACCACCTTCCACACTGCTATCCTAACCTTACACCCCCCCCCTCACAAAAAAGACCCTACCCTTGCCCCCCCCCCTGTTCCCTTAGAAGCTGTGCTACAGAAAAATTACGATAACCTATCGAAAAACTTGAATCCCATCTCCCCCCATATATTAACCTATTCCTACACCTTGTCCTATAAAACCTCGCTGCTAACGCTTTTATCCTCAACTGCCCTGCAATCTGCCTCATACCCCAAGAAACATGCAAATAATCTGCCATGACATACATCAAAGCCCTACCCACCTCACTTGCTACCCCACTAACATCCATTGACAACGATCTAAGAAAAGACCAACTCCCCCCCCCCAACAGCCTAATAACCCCCGCCATCCAGACTCTCACCACTTCCAAAGATGAACAAAAATATACCACATGATATGCCGTCTCCTCCTCCCCACAGAATAAACATGTTGCCTCTCTAACAAACCCCATCTTATGCAACATATACTTAGATGCCACCACACCCATTAGAAAACGATACACCAACTCCCTAACCCTTGCTGGTATCCGAAGCGTCCTGAACTCCCTCCATATGACCCTCCAGTTATACATGGGGTATACTGCGACCCCCTGCAATGCACCCCTTCCCCACACCACACCCACCACTGCTTTTACCTTCAACCTTTTTACCTGCCCCACTGCCAACATGAATCTTATTACATCTTCACACTTTCTCAAATCCCTACCACTCCACCAGTTTCTAGCATCCCTCATCACCCTATCCACCCTAACACCCCTCTCCCCCCCCACCCTTAAATACCTCTGCTTAATATATAATACCATTACCCTAGGCCCTAAGTCCAACAAACCTAGACCCCCCCTTTTCACCTCCGTCATGACCACATCTTTGGACAACCAGGCCCTCCCAAACCCCCACACAAACCTCAACACCCTCCTCTGTATTTCCTGTATATCCTGCACCCTCAAAGGGAACACCTCCGCTACACCCCAGACCTTGCTATACACCACCGAATTAATTACCAACACCCTCTGCTGTAACGCCACTTCACTGGCCCTCAAACCTTTTAACTTGCCTATAACCCTACTCGTGACTGCTTCTGAGTTAATCCTCCTACATTCCTGCAATTGCTTCATATACCATATCCCACACACCTTAATTCTATCACAAACCGTCCATCCCATCTCCTCCCCCAATCTCCCCCCAACCCATGTTCCTACTTCCAATAACCTAGACTTTGCTAAATTAACTACCATTCCTGAAACATACCCAAAGCTCCTAATGACCTCTCCCACCCTACGTAAAGCCTCCCCACTCGTAACTAACACAGTTGTATCATCCACATAACCTACTATGCCCCCCATACTTCCCCCCCCCCACCTCCCTCAATTCCTCGTCCACAGCCTCAAAGAAAGGATGTTGCACGCATGCAAAAAGCAACTGTGACAGCGGGCAACCCTGCCTTAATCCCTGTTCCATCATCACCGCCCCCCCCAGCTTACCATTAACTTGCACCCTCATTACAGCCCCCTCATACAGCGTACGCACCCACCTCACTACCCCCCCTCCAAAACCCAATTTCTCCAAACATCCCCACAAAAAGTCCCTCTTCACACAGTCATATGCCTGAGCCCAATCCAAGCCAAGGACGCCCCCTCCCTGACAGTTCTCTATAAAATCCCTTATCGCACTATGCCCATTCTTCATAGTCCTTCCCGGAATCCCATACTGTCCCTCATGTACTCTACTCCCAATTACCTTCTTTAACCTGTTCCCCAATACCTTCGCAAAAATTTTGTAATCCGTACACATTAACGACAACGGACGATAATCTCCCAAACCCTTCTCCTCTCCTCCCTTCTTTGGCACCAAGACAACGACCCCAGTTCTCTGTGTTTGCGCCATTCTGCCCCATTTCAACATATAATTCAGTACCTCCACAAGGCACTCCCTCAGAACCTCCCAATGCGCTTTGTAAAAATCATTAGGTAACCCATCTATTCCCAGTGCCTTCCCCTGACTCAACCCATTCACCACTTCCCCCACCTCCTCCCCCGTAATGCCTCCCTCCAACTCCCTATCCCTCTGCCCCATACCCTGCGGTACCCTAATCCCACTAAATGTTTCTATCCCACCTACCCCTCCCCTTCTCTTCCATTTCTCCGTAAACCAATCATCAGCATACCTACTGATAGAATCTGTGTCAGTGAGACCCTGTCCCCTCACATAACCCTCCCCACCCTCCACAACAATATGCGCCACGGTATTCCTCAACTGTCTGTCCTTGAATTTTCTGAGAACATACCTGGTTGGCTTATCACCCTTTAGTACGTCCTCCAATCCTGCCCTGACCCTGAGTGCATCAAAACGTTCATTATGCATCTCTACTAAACGACTCCTAAGTTCCCCCATAACTCCTTCCCCTCCCTCCCTACTCCCCCCCGCATAACAATCATTCAACTGACCCTCTAAATAATTCTGCAATCCAAACCTCCAGCGTGCCCTTTCCCTGCCCCTCTTCCTAAAAAATTCTACAATTTTCACCTTTGCCTGCAACTCCCACCAATCTAACAAATCCACCTCCTCATCCCTAGCCTCCCAAAAGCCTTTCCACCATGACTGAAAAGACCGACCTTGATCCTCCTCCTGTAAAAGCCTCACATTTAATTTCCAAAAGCCCTGATATATTCTCGGAATACCATCCACCCTAAGATCAGCCAACACTGCTCTGTGGTCTGAAAAACCCACGTCTACTGTTCTAACTCTCTCCACTCCTATCCCCTGCCTCACATAAATCCTATCCAACCTTGCCTCATAACTCCCCTGTACATAGGTATACTCAACCTGATACCCCCCCCTGCCAACCACATCTACCACCCCGACATCGCACAATGCATCCCTTAAAACACCCAACACACACCCCGCCCCCCTAGGAACTACGTCTACATGCCTAATCACACAATTCCAATCACCTCCAATTATCGCTATGGCAGGTAAACCCCTGAGATGATATAACAAAACGTCACGAACAAAATCTGATTTTATCCTTACGTTACCAATCGCAGGCATATAAACTCCCACAAAACATACCCTACTCTCCCCCCACCACCCATCCACCCGAACAACCCTCCCCCCACCCCCCTCCTCCCACCCCATGACTCGCAAGGGACTGGTCTCCTTTACTAAAACAGCCACTCCGCCCTTTAAAAGCGTTGCCATGCTCACAAACAACTTATATCCTCTCAATCTCAACTCACTACCTGACTTATAGTTATGCTCCTGTAGGAAACCAACATCAACGTCGTACCTTTTAAGGAACCACTCCAACCACACCCTTTTAACCTCAGTTTTTAAGCCATTAGCATTTATCGTTACACACCTGAATGGTCAAGGAGAGGCGGCTTACCCCTATGCCGCTGTGGCTTGCTCACACTTCCCTTCAAGCTGCTTACACTTTCCTTATTACTCTTTTTAATAGAACTTCCTACCCCCCCTTGTCTCTCCCCCGATTTACCCTGTACTCCCCCCCCCCTGTAGGGGATTTGCGGACCACCTCCGCCCAAACCTTCTTACCTGGTCTTTGCCCAGGTGTTAAAACATCATCTAATTCAGTCAACCCCGCTGGTCTCTTCCTAGAGCTGCCTCCCAAAGCCACCTCTTCCTCAGGTACATCCTCCCTGTGTACCTCTGCCACTACAAGTGTATCCTTTCCAGTGTTCCCTACTACTTCCGACTTCTCACTCAGGCCTTGCAATTGCTGCTTTTCACTGATCCGTCCATCCATGTCCTCTCCTACCAAGGCCTCCTCCAAGAATTCCTGGAGCACTGACTCCAAGGACACCTCCTGTGTCGTCTCCACCACTTCCTCCACCACCTCAGATGTTGGAGAAGGATCTCCCTCCTCCACCGGGAGTGTGACACACGTCCCCATCTGTTCACCCTCCTTCTCCACCTCCTCACTCCATAGAGTAGTCCCATTCTTCGCCGCCGCCACCACACTCGCCTGCTGTACGTCCTCCACCGGGACTGACACCCCCGGGGCAACTCTACGTGCACATTGTGCCGCTATATGGTCAAAAGAGCCACAAAGACGACACGTTCTCCTTTGCCCCACATACGACACATATACCTGATTTCTGGTGCCTGGCAACATTACATACGAAGGTATAGGCGTCTTTAAAGTCATCTTGATGTTGTATGACCCTTCCGGGAGGCCCACATATGGTCCATCCCGCCATACCCCACCTCTGGCTTCATGAATGACTCCATACTTGCGAAAAACTTCCTGTATACCAAACTGAGTTGCCTCGAAGGGTACATTCCTCACTCGTACCCACGTGTAGAATGTAGATACGTCATGCATGCACACATCCATCGTCGAGTTGAGACACATTCGCCGTTCCTGGTACTCCTCCACCACACTGCTGTAGTAGCTATTCCTCAGGAACTTCACAAATACTCGTTTCATCCCATTAAGGGCCACACCATACAGTTCCTCATTAGGGATACCATATAAATCCCTAATAATTGCAGGTAGAACGACGTTCATAGTAGCAGGGCTCAGAGAACCCCTCAACAGCTCAATGCAAACTGTATTAATCCTCCTGCCGGTGTACTCCGCCATGTCTGAACAGTGAAAACTGCGCAGAAACCAGGTGTAGTGGGAGCTACTGCACAGTGCGTCCGCACGGCCCAACAGCGATGCGAACAATGTAATGGGAATTGGCAACTCAGAGGCACCATCTTTTAGGAACTTGGATGAGATATTATCTGGGCAGGGGCTCTTAGTTGGGTTTAACTGCTTAGTTCTTAATACACAAAGTCATGAGATGCACTTACTAGTTGACAACTGTTTGGGGTTACCCCTTTATTGGTATAGTATGTTTGAAACTTATCAGAGTCTATGTTAAAGGTATTTGATGCAGCTGGTAGTTTACTTACTAGTGCTGATGCGACAGATGTGTATTATGAATTAAAGCAATTTGCCACCTTAGTTGTTTCGTGGCATACCTCGTTATTGACATTTAGTACTATGTTAGATCTATCTATGGCTTTATGGCTATACCCCAACTGTTTTAGTTGTTCCCAGAGCTTTCTAGAGTTATTCTTGTGCTGTTCGATTTTTGAGCAATAGTGACTTGCCTTTGCTCCTATTATAAGTCTGCACTCTGTTCCTCACATTTGGAATTTATTTAGCTCTGCAATATCCTGTCTGTTTGCCTTAAATCTTTTTATCAACTGGTCTCTGATTTCATATTATCTAATATCTCATTAGTCATCCCGGGTTCAGTTCTCCTTTGTGACAGAATCACAACTTTATTTTTTTTGTCTCGTCAGATTTCTTTCATTTTTGGTGTAAACGACGAAGTGTTCACTCTATTTAATGTAAATTATTATCAATAAGATAGGCCAAACAACAATTGAAAGCTTTACCGAAATGACATTTGGCAGGCTCGTAGGCCTATATGGCACTACATAATGTTGTTTGGGAACTTGGTACCGAGAGAACAATGCTAATACGATTTTTAGGTGACGCACTTTCCTGTAAATATCTTATCTTTATTCCACAAAAAAATAAAGTTTGTAAGTTCTTTGACTGTTACAAATTATCTGCCTTTTACTTCCACACAAATCCCCAAATATTTGGAATATTTCCAAAATTGCGCCATGAAAATTAAAAACAATAATTATTTTACGATTCCTGTGAATATTATTCCTCTTAATTAAGTAGTAAAGGCTCATTATAGTGAAATAAGTCAATAACTTCCCAGATATTCGCCTGGAATGCTGGCCGGACTCCCGCCTCGAATTTTTTTTTTCTAGAAAATCGCGTTTGTTTTGGTGGTTTCCTAATAAAACTGGTGATCTAGTGCAGTTATCCTCTTCAAAACTCCGTGTTGTTTCCTAATAAAACTGGTGATCTAGTGCAGTTATCCTCTTCAAAACTCCGTGTTGTTTCCTAATAAAACTTGTGATCTAGTGCAGTTATCCTCTTCAAAACTCCGTGTTGTTTCCTAATAAAATCTCTTCAAAACTCCATGTTGTTTCCTAATAAAACTTGATCTAGTGCAGTTATCCTCTTCAAAACTCCGTGTTGTTTCCTAATAAAACTTGTGATCTAGTGCAGTTATCCTCTTCAAAACTCCGTGTTGTTTCCTAATAAAACTGGTGATCTAGTGCAGTTATCCTCTTCAAAACTCCGTGTTGTTTCCTAATAAAACTGGCGATCTAGTGCAGTTATCCTCTTCAAAACTCCGTGTTGTTTCCTAATAAAACTGTGTTGTTTCCTATGATCTAGTGCAGTTATCCTCTTCAAAACTCCGTGTTGTTTCCTAATAAAACTTGTGATCTAGTGCAGTTATCCACTTCAAAACTCCGTGTTGTTTCCTAAAAAAACTTGTGATCTAGTGCAGTTATCCTCTTCAAAACTCCGTGTTGTTTCCTAATACTTGTGATCTAGTGCAGTTATCCTCTTCAAAACTCCGTGTTGTTTCCTAATAAAACTGGTGATCTAGTGCAGTTATCCTCTTCAAAACTCCGTGTTGTTTCCTAATAAAACTGGTGATCTAGTGCAGTTATCCTCTTCAAAACTCCGTGTTGTTTCCTAATAAAACTGGTGATCTAGTGCAGTTATCCTCTTCAAAACTCCGTGTTGTTTCCTAATAAAACTTGTGATCTAGTGCAGTTATCCTCTTCAAAACTCCGTGTTGTTTCCTAATAAAACTTGTGATCTAGTGCAGTTATCCTCTTCAAAACTCCGTGTTGTTTCCTAATAAAACTTGTGATCTAGTGCAGTTATCCTCTTCAAAACTCCGTGTTGTTTCCTAATAAAACTTGTGATCTAGTGCAGTTATCCTCTTCAAAACTCCGTGTTGTTTCCTAATAAAACTTGTGATCTAGTGCAGTTATCCTCTTCAAAACTCCGTGTTGTTTCCTAATAAAACTGGTGATCTAGTGCAGTTATCCTCTTCAAAACTCCGTGTTGTTTCCTAATAAAACTGGTGATCTAGTGCAGTTATCCTCTTCAAAACTCCGTGTTGTTTCCTAATAAAACTGGTGATCTAGTGCAGTTATCCTCTTCAAAACTCCGTGTTGTTTCCTAATAAAACTGGTGATCTAGTGCAGTTATCCTCTTCAAAACTCCGTGTTGTTTCCTAATAAAACTTGTGATCTAGTGCAGTTATCCTCTTCAAAACTCCGTGTTGTTTCCTAATAAAACTTGTGATCTAGTGCAGTTATCCTCTTCAAAACTCCGTGTTGTTTCCTAATAAAACTTGTGATCTAGTGCAGTTATCCTCTTCAAAACTCCGTGTTGTTTCCTAATAAAACTTGTGATCTAGTGCAGTTATCCTCTTCAAAACTCCGTGTTGTTTCCTAATAAAACTTGTGATCTAGTGCAGTTATCCTCTTCAAAACTCCGTGTTGTTTCCTAATAAAACTTGTGATCTAGTGCAGTTATCCTCTTCAAAACTCCGTGTTGTTTCCTAATAAAACTTGTGATCTAGTGCAGTTATCCTCTTCAAAACTCCGTGTTGTTTATTAATAAAACTTGTGATCTAGTGCAGTTATCCTCTTCAAAACTCCGTGTTGTTTCCTAATAAAACTTGTGATCTAGTGCAGTTATCCTCTTCAAAACTCCGTGTTGTTTCCAAATAAAACTTGTGATCTAGTGCAGTTATCCTCTTCAAAACTCCGTGTTGTTTCCTAATAAAATTTGTGATCTAGTGCAGTTATCCTCTTCAAAACTCCGTGTTGTTTCCTAATAAAACTTGTGATCTAGTGCAGTTATCCTCTTCAAAACTCCGTGTTGTTTCCTAATAAAACTGGTGATCTAGTGCAGTTATCCTCTTCAAAACTCCGTGTTGTTTCCTAATAAAACTGGTGATCTAGTGCAGTTATCCTCTTCAAAACTCCGTGTTGTTTCCTAATAAAACTTGTGATCTAGTGCAGTTATCCTCTTCAAAACTCCGTGTTGTTTCCTAATAAAACTGGTGATCTAGTGCAGTTATCCTCTTCAAAACTCCGTGTTGTTTCCTAATAAAACTTGTGATCTAGTGCAGTTATCCTCTTCAAAACTCCGTGTTGTTTCCTAATAAAACTTGTGATCTAGTGCAGTTATCCTCTTCAAAACTCCGTGTTGTTTCCTAATAAAACTGGTGATCTAGTGCAGTTATCCTCTTCAAAACTCCGTGTTGTTTCCTAATAAAACTTGTGATCTAGTGCAGTTATCCTCTTCAAAACTCCGTGTTGTTTCCTAATAAAACTTGTGATCTAGTGCAGTTATCCTCTTCAAAACTCCGTGTTGTTTCCTAATAAAACTTGTGATCTAGTGCAGTTATCCTCTTCAAAACTCCGTGTTGTTTCCTAATAAAACTTGTGATCTAGTGCAGTTATCCTCTTCAAAACTCCGTGTTGTTTCCTAATAAAACTGGTGATCAGTTATCCTCTTCAAAACTCCGTGTTGTTTCCTAATAAAACTGGTCTAGTGCAGTTATCCTCTTCAAAACTCCGTGTTGTTTCCTAATAAAACTGGTGATCTAGTGCAGTTATCCTCTTCAAAACTCCGTGTTGTTTCCTAATAAAACTTGTGATCTAGTGCAGTTATCCTCTTCAAAACTCCGTGTTGTTTCCTAATAAAACTGGTGATCTAGTGCAGTTATCCTCTTCAAAACTCCGTGTTGTTTCCTAATAAAACTGGTGATCTAGTGCAGTTATCCTCTTCAAAACTCCGTGTTGTTTCCTAATAAAACTTGTGATCTAGTGCAGTTATCCTCTTCAAAACTCCGTGTTGTTTCCTAATAAAACTTGTGATCTAGTGCAGTTATCCTCTTCAAAACTCCGTGTTGTTTCCTAATAAAACTTGTGATCTAGTGCAGTTATCCTCTTCAAAACTCCGTGTTGTTTCCTAATAAAACTGGTGATCTAGTGCAGTTATCCTCTTCAAAACTCCGTGTTGTTTCCTAATAAAACTGGTGATCTAGTGCAGTTATCCTCTTCAAAACTCCGTGTTGTTTCCTAATAAAACTTGTGATCTAGTGCAGTTATCCTCTTCAAAACTCCGTGTTGTTTCCTAATAAAACTGGTGATCTAGTGCAGTTATCCTCTTCAAAACTCCGTGTTGTTTCCTAATAAAACTGGTGATCTAGTGCAGTTATCCTCTTCAAAACTCCGTGTTGTTTCCTAATAAAACTGGTGATCTAGTGCAGTTATCCTCTTCAAAACTCCGTGTTGTTTCCTAATAAAACTTGTGATCTAGTGCAGTTATCCTCTTCAAAACTCCGTGTTGTTTCCTAATAAAACTTGTGATCTAGTGCAGTTATCCTCTTCAAAACTCCGTGTTGTTTCCTAATAAAACTTGTGATCTAGTGCAGTTATCCTCTTCAAAACTCCGTGTTGTTTCCTAATAAAACTAGTGATCTAGTGCAGTTATCCTCTTCAAAACTCCGTGTTGTTTCCTAATAAAACTGGTGATCTAGTGCAGTTATCCTCTTCAAAACTCCGTGTTGTTTCCTAATAAAACTTGTGATCTAGTGCAGTTATCCTCTTCAAAACTCCGTGTTGTTTCCTAATAAAACTGGTGATCTAGTGCAGTTATCCTCTTCAAAACTCCGTGTTGTTTCCTAATAAAACTTGTGATCTAGTGCAGTTATCCTCTTCAAAACTCCGTGTTGTTTCCTAATAAAACTTGTGATCTAGTGCAGTTATCCTCTTCAAAACTCTGTGTTGTCTCCTAATAAAACTTGTGATCTAGTGCAGTTATCCTCTTCAGAACTCCGTGTTGTTTCCTAATAAAACTGGTGATCTAGTGCAGTTATCCTCTTCAAAACTCCGTGTTGTTTCCTAATAAAACTTGTGATCTAGTGCAGTTATCCTCTTCAAAACTCCGTGTTGTTTCCTAATAAAACTTGTGATCTTGTGCAGTTATCCTCTTCAAAACTCCGTGCTGTTTCCTAATAAAACTTGTGATCTAGTGCAGTTATCCTCTTCAAAACTCCGTGTTGTTTCCTAATAAAACTTGTGATCTAGTGCAGTTATCCTCTTCAAAACTCCGTGTTGTTTCCTAATAAAACTGGTGATCTAGTGCAGTTATCATCTTCAAAACTCCGTGTTGTTTCCTAATAAAACTGGTGATCTAGTGCAGTTATCCTCTTCAAAACTCCGTGTTGTTTCCTAATAAAACTGGTGATCTAGTGCAGTTATCCTCTTCAAAACTCCGTGTTGTTTCCTAATAAAACTGGTGATCTAGTGCAGTTATCCTCTTCAAAACTCCGTGTTGTTTCCTAATAAAACTTGTGATCTAGTGCAGTTATCCTCTTCAAAACTCCGTGTTGTTTCCTAATAAAACTGGTGATCTAGTGCAGTTATCCTCTTCAAAACTCCGTGTTGTTTCCTAATAAAACTGGTGATCTAGTGCAGTTATCCTCTTCAAAACTCCATGTTGTTTCCTAATAAAACTGGTGATCTAGTGCAGTTATCCTCTTCAAAACTCCGTGTTGTTTCCTAATAAAACTTGTGATCTAGTGCAGTTATCCTCTTCAAAACTCCGTGTTGTTTCCTAATAAAACTTGTGATCTAGTGCAGTTATCCTCTTCAAAACTCCGTGTTGTTTCCTAATAAAACTGGTGATCTAGTGCAGTTATCCTCTTCAAAACTCCGTGTTGTTTCCTAATAAAACTTGTGATCTAGTGCAGTTATCCTCTTCAAAACTCCGTGTTGTTTCCTAATAAAACTTGTGATCTAGTGCAGTTATCCTCTTCAAAACTCCGTGTTTTCTCCTAATAAAACTTGTGATCTAGTGCAGTTATCCTCTTCAAAACTCCGTGTTGTTTCCTAATAAAACTGGTGATCTAGTGCAGTTATCCTCTTCAAAACTCCGTGTTGTTTCCTAATAAAACTGGCGATCTAGTGCAGTTATCCTCTTCAAAACTCCGTGTTGTTTCCTAATAAAACTTGTGATCTAGTGCAGTTATCCTCTTCAAAACTCCTTGTTGTTTCCTAATAAAACTTGTGATCTAGTGCAGTTATCCTCTTCAAAACTCCGTGTTGTTTCCTAATAAAACTTGTGATCTAGTGCAGTTATCCTCTTCAAAACTCCGTGTTGTTTCCTAATAAAACTTGTGATCTAGTGCAGTTATCCTCTTCAAAACTCCGTGTTGTTTCCTAATAAAACTTGTGATCTAGTGCAGTTATCCTCTTCAAAACTCCGTTTTCTCTTACTCAAGATGTAGACCAAACGAAATGTAAACTTTGCCAGATGGATTATTGTCACACCCTGCGTCATTATGTACTGGAGTGCGTCACACCCTGCGTCATTATGTACTGGAGTGCGTCACACCCTGCGTCATTATGTACTGGAGTGCGTCACACCCAGCGTCATTATGTACTGGAGTGCGTCACACCCTGCGTCATTATGTACTGGAGTGTGTCACACCCTGCGTCATTATGTTCTGGAGTGTGTCACACCCTGCGTCATTATGTACTGGAGTGCGTCACACCCTGCGTCATTATGTACTGGAGTGCGTCACACCCTGCGTCATTATGTACTGGAGTGCGTCACACCCTGCGTCATTATGTACTGGAGTGCGTCACACCCTGCGTCATTATGTATTGGAGTGTGTCACACCCTGCGTCATTATGTACTGGAGTGTGTCACACCCTGCGTCATTATGTACTGGAGTGCGTCACACCCTGCGTCATTATGTACTGGAGTGCGTCACACCCTGCGTCATTATGTACTGGAGTGCGTCACACCCTGCGTCATTATGTACTGGAGTGCGTCACACCCTGCGTCATTATGTACTGGAGTGCGTCACACCCTGCGTCATTATGTACTGGAGTGCGTCACACCCTGCGTCATTATGTACTGGAGTGCGTCACACCCTGCATCATTATGTACTGGAGTGTGTCACACCCTGCGTCATTATGTACTGGAGTGCGTCACACCCTGCGTCATTATGTACTGGAGTGCGTCACACCCTGCGTCATTATGTACTGGAGTGCGTCACACCCTGCGTCATTATGTACTGGAGTGCGTCACACCCTGCGTCATTATGTACTGGAGTGCGTCACACCCTGCGTCATTATGTAGTGGAGTGTGTCACACCCTGCGTCATTATGTACTGGAGTGCGTCACACCTTGCGTCATTATGTACTGGAGTGCGTCACACCCTGCGTCATTATGTACTGAATACATTATGTACTAGAATACATCCTTTATAGTATAATAATAAGTTATTATCACCCCTTCCCAGGTCAGGGGTGGGCAACCCTTGGCACGCATGCCAAACCTGGCACACCAACAACCTCTTTCCAGCCCAAGAACCTCTGGTCCCATATAAAAAAAAAAAAGTGACATTTATGGCGTATCCATCCCAAGAAAAGCGGGGAAATAGTCCATCAATTCCTAAGATCATTTCACCACTTTTCGTGATATTGTGTTGATAACAATCAGGTGAGTTCCAACATAGTTGCTACTAACTTTGAGGTCACCAAAGTTATTGTTCAACATGGAAGCCACTTAGTGATGGGAAGTATATTGTGTTGATAACAATCAGGTGACACTTTACATTAAGTACTTTACATCATTTCTGGTAGGCCAAGTTCCAACATAGTTGCTACTAACTTTGAGGTCACCAAAGTTATTGTTCAACATGGAAGCCACTTAGTGATGGGAAGTATATTAAAGAAACAATGTTATTATGTCCTTCTTTACTTGGTGACAATCTTTCAGAAATGAAAAAGATTATTCAGCTCATTAAAGATTTGTCTGTGAGTAGACAAACTGTTAAGGATAAGATACTTAAGCTGGAAAGTAATGCAGCGGAACAATTAACAACAGATGGTGCACCCAGCATGATTGTTAAGGTTACAACAGATGGTGCACCCAGCATGATTGTTAAGGTTACAACAGATGGTGCACCCAGCATGATTGTTAAGGTTACAACAGATGGTGCACCCAGAGTGATTGTTAAGGTTACAACAGATGGTGCACCCAGCATGATTGGTAAGGTTACAACAGATGGTGCACCCAGCATGATTGGTAAGGTTACAACAGATGGTGCACCCAGCATGATTGTTAAGGTTACAACAGATGGTGCACCCAGCATGATTGGTAAGGTTACAACAGATGGTGCACCCAGCATGATTGGTAAGGTTACAACAGATGGTGCACCCAGCATGATTGGTAAGGTTACAACAGATGGTGCACCCAGCATGATTGGTAAGGTTACAACAGATGGTGCACCCAGCATGATTGGTAAGGTTACAACAGATGGTGCACCCTGCATGATTGGTAAGGTTACAACAGATGGTGCACCCAGCATGATTGGTAAGGTTACAACAGATGGTGCACTCAACATGATTGGTAAGGTTACAACAGATGGTGCACTCAGCATGATTGGTAAGGTTACAACAGATGGTGCACTCAGCATGATTGGTAAGGATACAACAGATGGTGCACCCAGAGTGATTGGTAAGGTTACAGAATCATTGGTAAGGTTACAACAGATGGTGCACCCAGCATGATTGGTAAGGTTACAACAGATGGTGCACTCAACATGATTGTTAAGGTTACAACAGATGGTGCACCCAGCATGATTGGTAAGGTTACAACAGATGGTGCACCCAGCATGATTGGTAAGGTTACAACAGATGGTGCACCCAGAGTGATTGGTAAGGTTACAACAGATGGTGCACCCAGCATGATTGGTAAGGTTACAACAGATGGTGCACCCAGCATGATTGGTAAGGTTACAACAGATGGTGCACCCTGCATGATTGGTAAGGTTACAACAGATGGTGCACCCAGCATGATTGGTAAGGTTACAACAGATGGTGCACCCAGCATGATTGGTAAGGTTACAACAGATGGTGCACCCAGCATGATTGGTAAGGTTACAACAGATGGTGCACCCAGCATGATTGGTAAGGTTACAACAGATGGTGCACCAGAGTGATTGGTAAGGTTACAAGAGATTGTGCACTCAGCATGATTGGTAAGGTTACAACAGATGGTGCACCCAGAGTGATTGGTAAGGTTACAACAGATGGTGCACTCAGCATGATTGGTAGGTTACAACAGATTGTGCACCCAGAGTGATTGGTAAGGCTGCAACAGATGGTGCACAGAGCATGATTGGTAAGGTTACAACAGATGGTGCACCCAGCATGATTGGTAAAGTTTCAACAGATGGTGCACCCAGAGTGATTGGTAAGGTTACAACAGATGGTGCACCCAGCATGATTGGTAAAGAAGCAGGATTTGTAAATCTGTTTGTAAAAGATGTTGGTCATCCAGTGATAGACTTTCACTGCATCATACACGAGGCTTTATGTACAAAAGTTGGTCTATAAGAACTTCAAGAAGTGATACAGTCACCAAGATTGCTAATTACATTTTTGCACGAGCTTTGAATAAAAGACAAAATCAGAATTTATTGAAGGAGGTGGATTCAGTACAACAATGTACAACAATGTTTGTTGTTAAGTAAAAGGACACAAGTGCAACTAATGTGACATTTTATTGTGGCAACGTTTCGCTCTCCAGGAGCTTTATCAAGCCTTGATAAAGCTCCTGGAGAGTGAAACGTTGCCACAATAAAATGTCACATTAGTTGCACTTGTGTCCTTTTACTTTACATATTGTCGGTAATTCTACCAACTTTATTACAACAATGTTTGTTGACTTAGTCCAGGTTTTGTTTTGAAACAATTTGTTGAATGTCTGGATGAGATAAATCTCTTTTAGAGTAACCAACAAGTGTCTTATTAAGAAATGTCTGATATCGTGTGGGTTTGTAAACTTTTTTTTCGATCTTTGCGAACATTTAAATGATCTGAACAATAAATTACAAGTTTCTGGTAATACACTTGATGTTATGTTCGATTACATAAAGGCATTTGAAATGAAGTTACGGGGTTTTTAAGAGGAATATAGATAGTGAGAGGTTTTTTCATCTACTTATTCTTGTGAATCATTGTTTTCAGTGAATAACTTTGTTAAGTCTGGTAATAGTAGCAGCCTTATGGATGAAACTAGTAGGTCATGTATATCTCTGAAAGTTACAAAATACAAGACTAATATTCATTATCTGTCATCAGTGATGCACCACCACAAGTCTCATTGATGGTAAATTAATAAAAGGTCCACAATTTTTCCCTCTCAAGTTTTGATTTGATGTTTTCTGCTAAAATGGTAAATATTCACTTCTCTTTAACATGTAGTTTTGTAGGTAAAATAATTATACTGGAATTTCTTTGTGATTCTTATGTATCATTCTTAAGGGATTAAAAATTAATATAGGAATATCTTTAATTTTACAGTCGGGCCCCACTTATATGGCAGGCTAAGTTCCAGGCTACCGCCGTAAAGTGGAACACCCTTTTTTTCCTTATAAATGCATACAAATACTAGATAACAAGTTTACACTAACATATATTAAGTTAGCAATAGAACCAGGCATCAAAACACAATAAAAAAGTACAATACACACATAGTGCAGTCATTACTTATCTTAAAATATTTATAGTCTTAATCTAGGGTGAGATGAGTAGTATTTATTGTAAGAAATCAAGTGTGGTATGTATGGTAGTCAGCCAGGCTACCATACCAGGTCATTCCACCCACACATAATATTCTATGATATTTAAGCATCCCAGAGCGATAAAATGCATATACAGTTCACTCATTACTCACCTTAAAATATTTGTAGTCTTAATGTAGGGTCAGAGGTGAGTAAACGAGATAAAACGAATAAATGAGAGAGAGAGAGAGAGAGAATGAGTACATGAGGGATGACAGGCACAGAGTTATGTAAACAAACCAGGTGAACGTACGTTTAGTAAACAAAGTGTACACGTCTGGTTTGTGTACAAGTTACATTGTACACAAGTTGTCTCTACATTGATATGGTAGAATAAATGAAGGAGAACACTCCCATTCTAATGTAACACCATTTTTAGAAGAAATGACGCTCTGAGTGAAGGCAATGGAAATAAGTCACTCTGACTTTTTTGGGTTATCTCAGGTTCTCTACATATATGCTGTTATGTATGATAATCTATGTAACTGTACTTGTGTATACCTGAATAAACTTACATACATATGAAAGAATAATTTTCGACAGTTACCTCCAGTAACACATTTTCTCTTACGTCAGACTATTTATTTATTTATTTATTTATTTTAACATGATACAGAGAAGTACAAAGGATTACAGTTATTACAGTGTAACATGCCAAAGCCCATTGTATGCAGAGCATTATGGGCAGGCTTAAAATTAACTTAAGATTAACTAAGCAATGATATATTCAGTGGTAAAAACATTATTGTAAACAGATAACAATTTAGCACAAATGAGTATTACAAAGACAGGTCATATGGTCATTTACTGTGTGGCTGTGCATTCAGTAGGTGAGAGAAGACGTATGTAGTGTTATCTGCAAATAGTGTGGGTTCAAGTAGTTGCGATGCATTTGGTAGTTCATTTATGTATATGAGAAAGAGAAAAAGATCTAGGATACTTCCCTGTGGGACACCAACTGTAATTGGCTGTGTGGAAGAGTTTGCCCAATTTTGTGTACACATGTTGGCTTCTGTTGCTGAGGTAAGACTTTAGGTAGTTGAGGGAGTGCCCTCTTATACCAAAGTGTGACAATTTTATATGGAGCAAGTCAGGGTCAACTCTATCAAAAACTTTACATAAGTCAATGAAGATCCCCAGTGGGACTTCTTTTTTCTCTATTGCAGTGTATATGTGTTCTAGCATGTGTATAATAGTATCATTAGTATTTTTATTAGGCCTGAAACCAAATTGACAGGGGTTGAGTATGTTGTGGGAGATGAGGTAGGAATAGATTCGCTTACGAATTAATTTTTCGAAGATTTTAGAGAGAAAATGTTATTCATGCCATCACTTGTACAAGTTATCTGGCTACGACATCTCATATTTATGTTTATTTATTCTATTTTGGGGTGTATTTATCATCTTTATATGTTATGTATCATGTTTATTATATAATTTTGAAAAAAATATCATGGATGGGTTAATGAAAATGTGTATATTAATGTAATATCTGACATTTATATGAGACTCGGTGATTATTATTATTATTTCCAATATGGCATCATTTGTGCAAATCGTCTCGCTACCACATCTCATATTTATGTTTATTTATTCTATTGTGGGGTGTATTTATCATCTTTATATGTTATGTATCATGTTTGTTATATAATTTTGAAAAAAATATCATAGATGCATTAATGAAAATGTGTATACAGTTGTTCCTTCATTTATAGTCATCATTTATAGTCACCAGGCCTGGTGGCCTGGTGGCTAAAGCTCCCGCTTCACACACGGAGGGCCCAGGTTCGATTCCCGGCGGGTGGAAACATTCCGACACGTTTCCTTACACCTGTTGTCCTGTTCACCTAGCAGCAAATAGGTACCTGGGTGTTAGTCGACTGGTGTGGGTCGCATCCTGGGGGACAAGATTAAGGACCCCAATGGAAATAAGTTAGACAGTCCTCGATGACGCACTGACTTTCTTGGGTTATCCTGGGTGGCTAACCCTCCGGGGTTAAAAATCCGAACGAAATCTTATCTTATCTTATCTTATCAATCCGTTCCTGGAAGTATGACGATTATCGAAATAGACGATTTTCGAATCAATTTTCCCCATAAAAATTAATGTAAATACAATTAATCCGTTCCTGACACCCAGAAGTATTAAAAAAAAAAAAAAATTTACATGAAATATAAATGTAGTACATAAACAATACAATGGGACATGATGAATGAAACATTAACTGCATAACACTTACCTTCATTTGTGATTTTTCTTAGTGTATGGAAGACTGGAGGAGGAGAGAGATTGGATTAGTTACTGTTTGGAAGGGGAATCCCCTTCTATCAACACCTGAGGTACCAAGTCCTTTTCTGGGGTTACATAATTCCCTTTTCTGTTTCTTAATGCCACTAGGACCAGCTTGAGAGTCACTGGAGTCCTGTCTCACAAAAAAGTTGTCCAGAGAGCTCTGTTTATAGTGTCTCTTTAAAACTTCCCTAAAATGGGCTAAGACTCTGTCACTGTACAAGTTGCTGATATGGCTTGCAACATCCTTCTCAGGGTGATGTTTCTCCATAAATCTTTCCATCCTACCCCACATTTCAAAAATCTCCTTAATTTCTGAAGAAGGCACCTTCTTCCATCTCTCTTCCTCCTCCTCTGCAGCAAGATTCTGAGCTGCAATCTGTTGCTGTTCCTGCTGAAGCTCTTGCAGCTCCTCAGTGGTTAGCTTTTCATTGTGATCCTCCACCAACTCTTCCACATCCTCCAAACTCACATCCAACCCCATGGAACTCCCTAATGCCACAATAGAGTTCATAACTGACATAGGCTCATCAGGGTCAGCCATAAACCCTTCAAAATCCCTCTTGTGGACACAACCTGGCCACAATTTTCTCTAAGCAGAGTTCGAAGTCCTGGTAGTCACTCCCTCCCAAGCCTTACCTATAAGGCTTATGCAATGGAGGATACTGAAGTGTTCTTTCCAAAACTCTCTAAGGGTCAAGTGAGTGTCTGAGGTCACATTAAAGCACCTTTGAAACATTGCTCTGGTGTAGAATTTTTTAAAGATTAAAATGACCTGCTGGTCCATGGGCTGGAGGAAAGGAGTGATATTTGGGGGCAAGAACTTTACTGTGATGAACCCAAACTCTGCAGAATTAGGTCATCTAAGTTTGGAGGATGAGCAGGTGCATTGTCCATTACTAGGAGGCACTTGAGATCCAATTTCTTTACCAGGATGTATTTCTTCACACTAGGGCCAAACACTTCATTGAACCACTAGAGGAAAATTTCCCTCATGACCCATGCCTTATTATTAGATCTCCAAAACACACAAAATTTACTCTTCATAACATTGTTTTTCCTGAACACTCTGAGATTTTCAGAATGGTACACTAGTAACGGCTTCACTTTGAAATCTCCACTAGCATTAGCACAGAACATGAGCATCAGCGTGTCTTTCATAGGCTTGTCCTGGCAGTCCCTTTTCCTCCTGAGTAATGTAGGTCCTCTTTGGCATTTTCTTCCAAAAGAGGCCTGTTTCATCACAATTGAACACTTGTTCAGGTTTCAGTCCTTCAGCCTCTATGTACTCCTTGAATTCACTTACGAATTTTGTAGCTGCAATTTTATCCGAACTGGCAGCCTCACCATGCCTTATCACACTGTGTATGCCACTACAGTTCTTAAATCTCTCAAACCAACCTTTGCTGGCCTTAAATTCACAAATATCAGTACTCATTGCAGGCAATTTCTTTACCAGATCGTCATGCAACTGCCTAGCCTTTTCACAAATAATCGACGTCATAAGACTATCTCCTGCTAATTGTTTCTCGTTTATCACACCAATAATAATTTCTCAACATCTTCGAGTACTGGTGATCTCATTTTTGTCAGCATATTTACCCCCTTTGCAACAACAGCTTCTTGATTTCCTTTTTCTTGGCCACAATGGAAGATATGGTTGTACGGGATTTGTTATACATCCTGGCCAGTTCGGCCACACGAATACAACTTTCATATTGTTCAATGATGTTTTTCTTAAATTCAATTGTATTTCTCACCTTCTTTACCAAAGGCTTGGCACTAGGAGCTTTCTTTGGAGCCATGGTAGCTTATTTAGCACTTGCAAGCACTAAAATGAATGGAATACAGTGGACCCTTGACGAGCAATGGCATCGATTAATGATAAATCCGAGTAGCAATACATTTTAAGGCAAAAAATTTGCCTCGACTAGCGCTTAAAAACCCGACCAATGCTATTCGTTCCATTCGAGATGTGTCCACTTTGGCCGGAGCATGCCTCACTTGTCCCATGGGTGCCAGTGTTTACAAGCCAGCCAGCCACCGCAGTCGCTTCCAAACATACAACTGGAACATTTCATATTATCACAGCCTTTGTAGTGATTGCACCTGCAAAATAAGTCACCATGGGCCCCAAGAAAGCTTCTAGTGCCAACCCTACAGCAAAAAGGGTGAGAATTACTATGGAGATGAAGAAAGAGATCATTGCTAAGTATGAAAGTGGAGTGTGTGTCTCTGAGCTGGTCAGACTGTATAGTAAACCCCAATCAACCATCGCTACTATTGTGGGCAAGAAAACGGCAATCAAGGAAGCTGTTCTTGCCAAAGGTGCAACTATGTTTTCGAAACTGAGAACGCAAGTGATAAAAGATGCTGAGAGACTCTTATTGGTGTGGATAAACGAGAAACAGATAGCAGGAGATAGCATCTCTCAAGCGATCATGTGAAAAGGCTAGGAAGTTGCATGATGATTTAATTAAAAAAATGCCAGCAACTAGTGATGTGAGTGAATTTAAGGCCAGCAAAGGTTGGTTTGAGAGATTTAAGAATAGTAGTGGCATTCATAGTGTGATAAGGCATGGTGAGGCTGCCAGTTGGGACCACAAAGCGGCTGAAAAATATGTGCAGGAATTCAAGGAGTACATAGACAGTGAAGGACTGAAACCTGAACAAGTGTTTAATTGTGACGAAACAGGCCTGTTCTGGAAGAAAATGCCAAGCAGAACGTACATTACTCAGGAAGAAAAGGCACTCCCAGGACATAAGCCTATGAAAGACAGGCTTACTCTGTTGATGTGTGCCAATGCTAGTGGTGATTGCAAAGTGAAGCCTTTATTGGTGTATCACTCTGAAACTCCCAGAGTGTTCAGGAAAAACAATGTCCTCAAGGCTAATTTGTGTGTGCTGTGGAGGGCAAACAGTAAGGCATGGGTCACTAGGGACTTTTTCTATGACTGGTTACACCATGCATTTGCCCCCAATGTGAAAAATTACCTAATTGAAAAGAAATTAGACCTTAAGTGCCTCCTGGTATTAGACAATGCTCCTGGTCATCCTTCAGACTTGGCAGAGCGACTTTCTAGGGACATGAGCTTCATTAAGGTGAAGTTTTTGCCTCCTAATACCACTCCTCTCCTGCAGCCCATGGACCAGCAGGTCATTTCCAACTTCAAGAAACTGTACACAAAAGCTATGTTTGAAAGGTGCTTTGTAGTGACCTCAGAAACTCAACTGACTCTAAGAGAGTTTTGGAAAGATCACTTTACCATCCTCAATTGTGTAAACATTATAGGTAAGGCTTGGGAGGAAGTGACTAAGAGGACCTTGAACTCTGCTTGGAAAAAACTGTGGCCAGAATGTGTAGACAAAAGGGATTTTGAAGGGTTTGAGGCTAACCCTGAGAATCCTATGCCAGTTGAGGAATCCATTGTGGCATTGGGGAAGTCCTTGGGGTTGGAGGTTAGTGGGGAGGATGTGGAAGAGCTGGTGGAGGAGGACAATGAAGAACTAACCACTGATGAGCTGCTAGATCATCTTGAACAGCAAGAGGCCAGACCTGAGGAAACTGCTTCGGAGGAGGGGATAGAGAAATTGAAGAAGTTGCCTACTTCTAAGATTAAGGAAATGTGAGCAAAGTGGCTTGAAGTGCAAACCTTTTTTGATGAAAATCACCCTGACACAGCTACTGCAAGCCGTGTTGGCAACCTGTACACTGACAATGTTGTGAACCACTTTAGGAAAGTCATAAAGGAACGAGAGGTACAGGCCTCTATGGACAGATATGTTGTGCGACAGAAGTCCAGTGACTCTGAAACTGGTCCTAGTGGCATTAAAAGAACAAGGGAAGTAACCCCAGAAAAAGACTTGCTACCTCAAGTCTAATGGAAGGGGATTCCCCTTCTAAACACTAACAAGATCAACACTCTCCCCTCCTCCCATCCCATCAATCATCACCAGATCTTCAATAAAGGTAAGTGTCATGTAACTGTGCATGTCTTCTTCAGTTTGTGTGTATTAAAATTAATATTTCATGTGGTAAAATTTTTTTTTTCATACTTTGGGGTGTCTTGCAATACCATTATTTCTTATGGGGAAAATTAATTCGGATAATTTCGCCCCTCAGGCACGGATTAATATCGCTATGCGACTGTACTAGATCTACACTTTTGTTCACATGAAGACAACTTCCTAACATATACATTTTGGCTTTTTTGTCAGTACTAGACTAGCATTTTCATATGGAATTAGTACTTACAGACGAATTTGGTTAGTACTAATGGGGGTCCACCACTTGTAGATAATTTTAATGTCACAACAGATTAATTTGATTTCCATTACAGTGGACCCCCGCATACCGTTGGCATCACATACCGTTAATCCGCATACCGCTTGCTTTAATCGCAAAAATTTTGCCTCGCATACCGCTTAAAAACCCGCTCACCGCTGTTCGTCCGAGACGCGTCCAATGTGCGGCCTGAGCCACGCTCACATGTTCCGCCGGTGGCATTGTTTACCAGCCAGCCTCCGCGGTAACATCCAAGCATACAATCGGAACATTTCGTATTATTACAGTGTTTTTGGTGATTTTTCTGGAAAATAAGTGACCATGGGCCCCAAGAAAGCTTCTAGTGCCAACCCTACAGCAATAAGGGTGAGAATTACTATAGAGATGAAGAAAAAGATCATTGATAAGTATGAAAGTGGAGTGCGTGTCTCCGAGCTGGCCAGGTTGTATAATAAACCCCAATCAACCATCGCTACTATTGGTGGTACAGCTGCTGCTGCTGCTGTACCTGCTGCTGCTGCTGCACAGCTGCTGCTGCTGTCAGCTGCTGCTGCTGCTGCTGTAGTACTGCTGCTGCTGCTGTAGCATCGTCTGCTGCTGCTGTAGCATCGTCTGCTGCTGCTGTAGCATGTCTGCTGCTGCTGTAGCATCGTCTGCTGCTGCTGTAGCATCGTCTGTGCTGCTGTAGCATCATCGTCTGCTGCTGCTGCTGTAGCACTCACCGTCTGCTGCTGCTGTAGCATCGTCTGCTGCTGCTGTAGCATCGTCTGTGCTGCTGTAGCATGTAGCATCGTCTGTTGCTGCTGTACCACCGTCAGCTGCTGCTGCTGTGTAGCACCGTTGTGGTGTGGCTTATTGAGAATACCAAGAAACAATTAACCCCAGAGGATTTGCCACCCAGGATAACCCAAAAAAGTCAGTGTCATCGAAGACTGTCTAACTTATTTCCATTGGGGTCCTTAATCTTGTCTCCCAGGATGCAACCCACACCAGTCGACTAACACCCAGGTGAACAGGGAAAAATGCCTGGAACTAGTGCTCATATTGGTGAATTTAAAGCCAGCAAAGGTTGGTTTGAGAGATTTAAGAATCGTAGTGGCATACACAGTGTGATAAGGCCTGTTCTGGAAGAAAATGCCAAACAGGACCTACAGTACTCAGGAGGAAAAGGCACTCCCAGGACACAGTGTCTCATCAGTCATTGCTGCATCTTCAATAAAGGTAAGTGTCATTTATTCTTCATTTAGTAGAGTAGTACATGCACAATATATACTGTGCATGTACTACTCTACTATTGTGCATGTATCCTTCTCTTTGTGTGTAGGAAAATGTATATTTCATGTGGTAAAAATTTTTTTTTCATACTTTTGGGTGTCTTGCACGGATTAATTTGATTTCCATTATTTCTTATGGGGAAAATTCATTCGCATACCGATTATTTCGCATAACAATGAGCCCTCTTGCACGGATTAAAATCGGTATGCGGGGGTCCACTGTACGTCGCTCACTGATAAACAATGGCACACTGGCTGGGAAGGGAGGCCGAGATGGTTCAGAGCCATGAGTACGCATCCAGGAGAAATGATGATCAGCGAGCCAGCTGACCATTTGCGAGCCAATGTTTGGACAAAAATAACGCAACGATTTCCAAAAAGGACAACTATTGAGCCTGATGATTATTGAGGGACCACTGTATTAACATAAAATACAACATTTAAATGAGATTCGGTGATTATTATTTTTTTTTTTTTATTAACACACTGGCCAATTCCCACCAAGGCAGGGTGGCCCAAAAAAGAAAAACTTTCACCATCATTCACTCCATCACTGTCTTGCCAGAAGGGTGCTTTACACTACAGTTTTTAAACTGCAACATTAACACCCCTCCTTCAGAGTGCAGGCACTGTACTTCCCATCTCCAGGACTCGACTCCAGCCTGCCGGTTTCCCTGAACCCCTTCATAAATGTTACATTGCTCACACTCCAACAGCACGTAAAGTATTAAAAACCATTTGTCTCCATTCACTCCTATCAAATACGCTCACATATGCCTGCTGGATTATTATCATTACTAATATGATGTCTCTAGAGATAAGACACTCTTACTGATTTTAATGTGTACCTGCACACCAGCACAGTGTGTAAGTTTATTTAGGTACAGGTATACATAAGTATAATTATCAGAGTATATATAAAATATGAAATAACTTTTAAAAACATTTGAAATTTTGGAGTTTTGAGACATAGTGGGGAGACTTAGTGCTTACGGAGCTCACAGAGAATGTAAACAAACCAGGTGGGGCATGGTGACTGTATTAGAAAGTGTTATGAACATAGTCAGTTGGTCCCTGGGTTATAGTGCTTTTTGTAACAAAGTAACAAACTTAGCACGTCTAGGGGTCTTCATTCGTGGAGGAAAAGGAATTTCCTTGGTTTCTATTTAATTTATTAATAACCAAAACCACTTTCTCATATTTTGCACTATGAGAAGAATGCTTATGCCACTCCTCATTAAAACATCACAGTACTAGGATATGTATTTACAAATGGCTCTGAGTGAGTCAGGAAATATCAGTATATGTACATGCACAGGCGTTGCTTTAAAAACTTGACCACATTGATAGAGCTCTTACATGTGGTTCACTCTGCAATAAGCCCTCTACACCACAGAAGCTTGATCACTTGGCTTCACTTTCTCTAAGAGCTTCCCAACCACCTTCTCCAACCGAGATATGTCTTAGTAATGAGTTTCCAAAAATTCATGGTATTTTCTAGGGAGGCGAATGTTGGTTAAGAGGTGGACACTTCCCTAGACACTTCCTGGTCCAGAGGAAGGTATGAACTGAACTCAGTGAGGCTTTACCAGCCCACTTTGACTTGGTTGGAGCAGAGGTTGAGCAGCTCAAATCACCTACTGGTGCTTGCCAGGTCGCACCAGCAGTTGAAACTAATTAAACAACCTACCTATGTACAAAGCTAAGTAATACGATCAGATAATATTATAAAGTCGAGTAAATCCATTTTAGCTACTAATGGAATTACTCCTGAATATAATATTAACTGAAATAGCAAAAATAACATGTAAAAGTATACCATTGTGATAACAAGTAGAAACAGTCTGTTAGGTAAGACATATACGCAACAGTTAGGTATCTTTATTTCGAAACGTTTTGCCTACACAGTAGGCTTCTTCAGTCGAGTACAGAAAAGTTAATAGAAGCAGAAGAGACCTGAAGACGATGTAATCAGTCCATCACCCTTGAAGTTTTGAGGTGGTCAGTCCCTCAGTCTGGAGAAGAGTATTGTTCCATAATCTGAAACAATATGAAGTTGAAGTATGTATGTATAATGTTTGCCAAGACCGTAGTCCTGGCACGGGTCTCAATCTTGCGATAACCCATCTCTGGAGTTGAAGTGACAGGATGGAGCCTTATATACCACCAGGAGGTGAGATTTAGGCCACTAGTAGAGGTAAGAATGTAGTCGTTGTAGTAGAAGTTGTCAAAGTTGATTTCAGGTCTGTGCCAAGATACCCTCGTGTTGCAGTGTCTGACAGAGTGAACATTAAAATGGTATAAAATACAGACAGGTTGTTAAGTAAGACACATATGCAACAGTTAGGTATCTAACACAAGGGTATCTTGTTACAGACCTGAAATCAACTTGGACAACTTCTAGTAGTGAGAATGGCTGGATCTGAGAGGGACCTGACCTCCAAACGACTATATTCTTACCTCTACTAGTGGCTTACATCTCACCTCCTGGTGGTATATAAGGCTCCATCCTGTCTCTTCAACTCCATATTGATTCAGACTGTGGAACAATACTCTTCTCCAGACTGAGGGACTGACCACCTCAAAACTTCAAGGGTGATGGACTGATTACATCGTCTTCAGGTCTCTTCTGCTTCTATCAACTTTTTTGTACCTGACTGAAGAAGCCTATTGTGTAGGCAAAACGTTTCGAAATAAAGATACCTAACTGTTGCATATGTGTCTTACCTAACAACCTGTCAGTATTTTATACCATTTTAATAGAAACAGTCTACTTAAAATGAACAAAAGGGTGTAACAGAAAGTCAGGTGGGGGGAGCTGTATTGAGAGTTTTGGTCATAATTTGAAATGACTGTATTAGCTGAACACTGTAAAGCAAAATGCCATAAAGCGAGGCCCTACTGTACTTGAGTCTTTGGGGCATACAATCAATGAGTTGGCCCTGGGCATCACCAGACCTCTGCACACCACCGTGTGCACTCCATGTGCATCATGTCACAATGGGTCTTTCCCAGACAGAACTCTCTGACCATTGTTATGTCACTAGAAAAAAATTATTAGTTATTTCATATTTTACATTTACTTCATACAGTTAATGTACACAATACAACATAGAATTTCACCACAAAAATATGATCATAACTGACTTGCAATCTCCTCTATTAAATAAGTTTAATTATTCAGTCAATGTAAAATGTAGATACAACCTCAAGATTTCAGATATCCTATCATTAACCACTGAAAAAAAGTGGCCACCCGAGTCCCACACTTGGATCAACAAAGTGGCCACCCGAGTCCCACACTTGGATCAACAAAGTGGCCACCCCAGTCCCACACTTGGATCAACAAAGTGGCCACCCCAGTCCCACACTTGGATCAACAAAGTGGCCACCCCAGTCCCACACTTGGATCAACAAAGTGGCCACCCCAGTCCCACACTTGGATCAACAAAGTGGCCACCCCAGTCCCACACTTGGATCAACAAAGTGGCCACCCCAGTCCCACACTTGGATCAACAAAGTGGCCACCCCAGTCCCACACTTGGATCAACAAAGTGGCCACCCCAGTCCCACACTTGGATCAACAAAGTGGCCACCCCAGTCCCACACTTGGATCAACAAAGTGGCCACCCCAGTCCCACACTTGGATCAACAAAGTGGCCACCCCAGTCCCACACTTGGATCAACAAAGTGGCCACCCCACAGTCAACAAAGTGGCCACACAAGTGGCCACCCCAGTCCCACACTTGGATCAACAAAGTGGCCACCCCAGTCCCACACTTGGATCAACAAAGTGGCCACCCCAGTCCCACACTTGGATCAACAAAGTGGCCACCCCAGTCCCACACTTGGATCAACAAAGTGGCCACCCCAGTCCCACACTTGGATCAACAAAGTGGCCACCCCAGTCCCACACTTGGATCAACAAAGTGGCCACCCCAGTCCCACACTTGGATCAACAAAGTGGCCACCCCAGTCCCACACTTGGATCAACAAAGTGGCCACCCCAGTCCCACACTTGGATCAACAAAGTGGCCACCCCAGTCCCACACTTGGATCAACAAAGTGGCCACCCCAGTCCCACACTTGGATCAACAAAGTGGCCACCTGTCCCACACTTGGATCAACAAAGTGGCCACCCCAGTCCCACACTTGGATCAACAAAGTGGCCACCTGTCCCACACTTGGATCAACAAAGTGGCCACCCCAGTCCCACACTTGGATCAACAAAGCACCATATGATGCCATATTGTCTATTGCTTCCACAGGCAGAAATCAGAATTACAAAAATAAAAAAAAAAAATGGTGGGGGAAATGAGGAACAATAAAATTTAAAAATAAAGGAAGGTAGGAATTAACTGTCTAAGAATATATGCTTCCATCACCTGTTCTTGTAATTGTAAGCAGTAGTAGTAATAAGTAGCAGGCTGTGGCGGCTGTGGTGGCGGCGGCAGCAGCAGCAGTAGTAGTAGTAGTAGTATAGATGAAAGGAGGTAAAGTTTGCAGCAGAAGAAAGACACAATTGGACTATAGCAGAAAGCACAATAAGAATCACACAGGATAGTTAAGGCATAAAGAATTAGTTGTGATCAATACTTGTTGTTAATATAGTATCACCTGGGTAATGACCAGTTGGCACACTATCAGGATTTTGATAAAGCACTTGTATGGACACTATGTACATGGCTCAAGGCTGAATGAAAATATTTAATAAAAATTGCAATTTAATAAATCAAACACACACTACAGAAAATATGTTATTTGTCACAAAAACATTTGTAAACACTGGCCAGATACCTGTAAAAGATCACTCACATAAGTATACACTCTGCCATAACAACAACTGCCCTTATATAGTCTCTCAACATATTGTTTGTACTTTCCTCATCCAGGTGACACCTAAGTTCCTTCCTCAGACCAGAATTTTGTTATATATATTTTCTACCAGTGTATTCCACATGCCTAACTTGACCTCTGGTAGTACTGTGTTTCCCTCCAGGAACCAAGTTGAGCAGTACTGTGGTTCCCTCCAGGAACCAAGTCCAGCAGTACTGTGGTTACACCCAGGACCCAAGTTAAGCAGTACTGTGGTTCCCTCCAGGAACCAAGTCCAGCAGTACTGTGGTTACACCCAGGACCCAAGTTAAGCAGTACTGTGGTTCCCTCCAGGAACCAAGTTGAGCAGTACTGTGGTTTCCTCCAGGAACCAAGTTGAACAGTACTGTGTTTCCCTCCAGGAACCAAGTTGAGCAGTACTGTGGTTCCCTCCAGGAACCAAGTTGAGCAGTACTGTGGTTCCCTCCAGGAACCAAGTTGAGCAGTACTGTGGTTCCCTCCAGGAACCAAGTTGAGCAGTACTGTGGTTCCCTCCAGGAACCAAGTTGAGCAGTACTGTGGTTCCCTCCAGGAACCAAGTTGAGCAGTACTGTGTTTCCCTCCAGGAACCAAGTTCAGCAGTACTGTGTTTCCCTCCAGGAACCAAGTTGAGCAGTACTGTGTTTCCCTCCAGGAACCAAGCTCAGCAGTACTGTGGTTCCCTCCAGGAACCAAGTTCAGCAGAGCTGTGGTTCCCTCCAGGAACCAAGTTCAGCAGTACTGTAGTTCCCTCCAGGAACCAAGTTCAGCAGTACTGTGGTTCCCTCCAGGAACCAAGTTCAGCAGTACTGTGGTTCCCTCCAGGAACCAAGTTCAGCAGTACTGTGGTTCCCTCCAGGAACCAAGTTCAGCAGTACTGTGGTTCCCTCCAGGAACCAAGTTCAGCAGGTTCTCCAGTAAATCACTAACATTTCCACAGTGTACCTTGTTGCTAAT
>NW_027199556.1:0-30834 GCF_038502225.1 Cherax quadricarinatus | reverse complement strand
TATATGAAATGATAGAGAATCTTTTCCCGATTGTAATGACACCAAAAAAACGAAATTTGATGGAAAACTGACAGAATTACGCTCTCGCGAAGTTAGCGACCTTGGCGATATTTACAAATCAGCGATTTCGCCCATTTTGAGCCCTATTTTCGGCTAATTCCATTGTTCCAGTCGACCAAACTCATAGCTATTTCTTTAGAAATAAATTTTTTCTATCGACTGAGTACAAGAAACTGCCCATTTACCGATTTCAACTACCCAATAACGTGGTCAGAATTTTGCAATTTGGCCAATTTCACGAAAATTAAAAAAATATGACAATTTCAAAATAAGGTCCAGAATGAACAATGCAGACATTCCTGGCTCTAAAATAACATTTTCTTTGTTCATCAGTCACGTCTCCAAGCCCCTCTGATATTACTCTTGCTTTCTATTTTGAATTTTTATTCAAACAAAAAATAGAAGATTTACTGTTATGCAGACTACTGCAATACTGTAATAATTGTATAAATAACATCAACCCATTCATGACTGCATGTTAGAATGGCTAGTTGGACATTTATTGGACAATGACATCATTTGTTTACTTTTAAACATCGGCAAAAATCAAACATTTCCCCTACTTTGAGCTCCATTTCCAGGTTCTTTTTATAGTAAAATCAATCAAAATCACATCTAATTCTATAATATGTTTCCCATTCTATCAAATGAGACCAAGAAAACGAGAATACAACCATAAATACTATACGAAAATAGACCACAAAGTCGGCATTTCAATTAAAAAAAACGGTCGGAGTTTTTTTTTTCCTCATTATGCACTGCATGCTCCAGGATTTTTTTATATGGTGCACACTGACCACACAGACCCATTCTCTCACATGTGGGCCTACCAGCTTTCTCCTGCTTGATTTGAAGCCGCTAGAATTTATGAGTATATATACATCAAACACAGTACCTCGTAAGACGTATATATACGACCTCGACAGTCAAAGGGTTAAGATTACAAATATTTTGAAGTAATGAGTGTACTGTGTGTTTTACTTTTTATTGTTTTGTAATGCTAACAGGATATCATGAATACCTACCTTGATAATTATTGTTTTAAACAGAATAATAATTATATATTACAGGGGAACCTTGGTTTTCGTGATTAATTCATTCCACAGAGTATGACAAAAACCAAATTCGACGAAAACTAAAGGAACATTTCCCATAAGAAATAATGAAAATCCAATTAATCCATTCCAAACACCCAAAAATATTAACAAAAAATACATTTTATAGAGAATAACTATCTAGTTTTACATACGGCAAACAATGAAAAATAAATATAAATGACTAATGAAATGGATAAATGAGCATTCAACATCACTTTTACCTTTATTGACAACTCATGTTAGTGTATGGAAGACAGCGAGGAGGGGAGAGCGAGGAGAAGTTATTGTTTGGAAGGGAAATCCCCATCCATAAGGAAATCAGGTATCAAGGCACTATCCAGGGTTACTTCCCTTCTTTATCTTTTACTGGCACTAGGACCAGCTTGTGAGTCACTGGACCCTTGTAGCAAAAAAATCTGTCCAGAGGTGTCTGTTTCTGGCGTCTCTTTAAGATTTGCCTAAAATGGGACAAAGCATTGTCATTGAACATGTTGCAGACACAACTTGCAATAGCTTTATTAGCGTGATATTTCTCCACAAAACTTTGCAACTCACTCCACTTTGCACACTTCTTAATCACTAAAGAAGGCACATTCTCTCCTCTCTCTTCCTCTTCCTCTGAAGCAATTTCTTCAGCTGTGATCTGTTGCTGTTCCAGTTGAAGGTGTTGCAGCTCTTCAGTGGTTAGCTTTTCCCTGTGGTCATCCACCAACTCTTCCACATCCTGGCCACTCACATCCAACCCCATGGACTTCCCCAAAGACACAATAGATTCTATAACATGCATAGGGTCGTCAGGGTCAGCCTCAAACCCTTCAAAATCCTTCTCTTGGACACATTCTGGCCAAAAATCTTCTCCAAGCAAAGTTCATCATCCTGGAAGTCACTTCTTGCCAAGCCTTATCTATAAGGCTTATGCAATTGAGGATATTGAAGTGATTCCTCCAGAACTCTCTTAGGGTCAATTCAGTGTCCGAGGTCACTTCAAAGCACCTTTGAAACTGCTTTGGTGTAGAGTTTTTTGAAGTTTGATATGACCTGCTGGTCCATGGGTTGGATGAGAGGAGTGATATAAGGAAGGAAGAATTTCGTTGTGATGAAACTAAACTCCTCCAACAACTGGTCTTCCAAGTCTGGAGGATGAGCAGAAGCACTGTCCATTACCAGGAGGCACTTGAGTGGCAATTGATTTTCCAGGAGGTATCTCTTCACACTCTGGCCAAACACTTCATTGACCCACTCAATGAAAATGTGCCTCGTGACCTATGCCTTATTGTTAGGCATCCACACCACACACAATTTACTCTTGAACCACAGAACAAAAGAGTTAGCCTATTCTTCATAGGCTTGTGTCCTGGCAGTGGCTTTTCCTACTGCATGATGTAGGTATTCTTTGGCATTTTTTTCCAAAAGAGGCCTGTTTTGTCACAACTGAATACTTGTTGGGGGAGGAATCCTTTAGCCTCTATATACTCCTTGAATTCATCAACGAATTCTTTGGCTGCTCTTTTGTCCAAATTTGCACCCTCACCATGCCTTAGCACACAGTGTATGCCAGATCGCTTCTTCAACTTGTCGAACCAGCCTCTGCTGGCCTTAAATTCCCTAACAGCAGCACTCGTTCCATGCATTATCTTTACGAGATCCGCATGAACTGTTTTGCCTTTTCGCAAATTATCACCATGAGGCCTGGTCACAGACCGGCCATGGGGGCATTGACCCCCGGAGCTCTCTCTCCAGGTAAACTCCACAACACTATCTCACTCTAACTGTTTTTTGTTGATCCACACCAACAAAACTTCTCAACCTCTTCGATTGTTTGCGATCTCCGTTTCGTTAGCACATTGACCCCTTTCACAACTTCAGATTCCTTGATTTCTTTTTTCTTCGCCAGGATAGAACTGATCATTGATGAGGACTTCTTGTACATCCTGCTGAGATCGACCACACGTACGTCACTTTCATACTTTGCTACCAGTTCTTTCTTGAATTCTATCGTGTTTCTCGCTTTCTTTATCAAAGGGCTGGCACTTGGAACATTCTTTGACCCCATGGTGGCTTATTTAGCAGTCACACTCATTAAACAAGCACAAAAAACAATGGATTACATATTAAAAAATGTTTCTGCCCTCAGGATCCTTTTACAGATATTAATTTTTCCTCTTTTAGAATGTTGTATCTTTTGGTGGGGCCCTGGGAGGTCCACATGAAGTATCAGTATCGGAAAATCCATTGTGACTATCCCAGCTAAAATGAGGGAAGATTTAACAGAGCTACTGGAGAGCTTAATAGATCTGTGTGGAGTACGAGATCTCTACATTCAGTACTGAGAAAAACCCACACCAGGGCTCAGCTGTTAGTAGTAACAATATCCACGTTTCAAAATAAACATACAAGCATAGTCACAAAAATTCACAAGCACAAGAAAATGGCTCACCTATGACAAGGCACAGAAACCAGTGCGAACAAGTTAGGGGGTTGACTCCATCGTCAGGTTGACTCCAAATCTTCACAATGTACTGGAAGATGTACCATGCTCCAAAAATAGACAGGGAGGCATTTGCTTGACCATTTATATTCGTTGACAGTCAATGGCAGCCCAGATGCCCAGAGGAAAGTGTTAACCTTACCGAGGGCCAGTCATCAATGTCCCTGGATAAGTCTTGGCTCTGAGGGATCCCACATGTGACAAAGAGGGAGC
The DNA here is from genome assembly GCF_038502225.1 of Cherax quadricarinatus. NCBI lineage: Eukaryota > Metazoa > Arthropoda > Malacostraca > Decapoda > Parastacidae > Cherax > Cherax quadricarinatus. The sequence goes on along the minus strand of NW_027199556.1, from coordinate 26,976 downwards.
AATATACTACACCGCTTTGGAAAGCCAGGGAAATGACAAAGACAGGTTTTCTGCCAGCCTGTAGGTGGAGGCAGTTCAGTGAAATAGCTCTATCTCAAGCACAGCAGTTAATTGGAATATTTGCAAAGCAGATACAGTGTTCCTTGAGTTACGATGTCTTGAGTTGCAATAATTCTGACTTATGATTTACCCCTCATAGAGGAATTTAGTTTTGAGTTGTGATGAAAAATTTAACATATGATACATGTACAATGGTTAGGCAGGTGTGAGTGGGCCTCAACCCAGAGACAAGAGAGGGTGATGAATAGGTCTTAGACGGAGTGATGGTGGAGGGAGTGTTGGAGGTGAGTGGAAGGGAGGGTTGGAGGTAAGTAGGAGGATTGGATGTGAGTGGGAGGGAGTGTTGGATGTGAGTGGGAGGGAGTGTTGGATGTGAGTGGGAGGGAGTGTTGGATGTGAGTGGGAGGGAGTGTTGGATGTGAGTGGGAGGGAGTGTTGGATGTGAGTGGGAGGGAGTGTTGGATGTGAGTGGGAGGGAGTGTTGGATGTGAGTGGGAGGGAGTGTTGGATGTGAGTGGGAGGGAGTGTTGGATGTGAGTGGGAGGGAGTGTTGGATGTGAGTGGGAGGGAGTGTTGGATGTGAGTGGGAGGGAGTGTTGGATGTGAGTGGGAGGGAGTGTTGGATGTGAGTGGGAGGGAGTGTTGGATGTGAGTGGGAGGGAGTGTTGGATGTGAGTGGGAGGGAGTGTTGGATGTGAGTGGGAGGGAGTGTTGGATGTGAGTGGGAGGGAGTGTTGGATGTGAGTGGGAGGGAGTGTTGGATGTGAGTGGGAGGGAGTGTTGGATGTGAGTGGGAGGGAGTGTTGGATGTGAGTGGGAGGGAGTGTTGGATGTGAGTGGGAGGGAGTGTTGGATGTGAGTGGGAGGGAGTGTTGGATGTGAGTGGGAGGGAGTGTTGGATGTGAGTAGGAGGGAGGGAGTGTTGGATGTGAGTAGGAGGGAAGAAGGGAGGTGGAGGGGAGGAAGATTGTACAATGTTTCAAATGTGGGGGGTGGGAAACTGCAGCAAGAGTAAGTATTAAATCTACAATTCTTTATCAATCTCTGCCTGCCTGCCCAACCTCGTCCTGCTCTGCCTGCTCTGGCCTGTCCTGCCTTGCCTGCTCTGGCCTATCCTGATCTGCCTCCTTTTCTAATGTCTCTGGAGAATACATGCTAAGGACAGTGCTTGCTTGCCACTCAGAAAATCCCAGAGTATGTAAACAAGAAGAGTATCCAAGGGCAAGTTGAGTGTTCTGGCATCTTGGAACGAACTGCCATAAATCCATGTATTTTGGGACTTGAGTTATGATAGTTTCAAGGTATGATACGTATTCTGTAAGGGATTAACCCCTTCAGGGTCCAAGGCCAAAATCTGAAGTGGTGCTCCAGTGTCCAAAAAAAAAAAAAAAAAAAAAAAAAAAAAAAAAAAAAAAAAAAAAAAAAAAAAAAAAAAAAAAAAAAAAAAAAAAAAATATTACAGAATTAAAGATAATATTTTTGTGAAGGTAATAAAACAAAAACAAAAAATTCTGATCAGTACTTACCAAGATACAGCGGCAGGAAGTTGACCCAAAATGACCGGGTGGCGGCAACATCAGTGACTTCCGCAAAATCCCATTTTTTTTTATTTTACGTTTTTTATACTTTTTTCTTTTCTTTTCTATTTTTTTTCTTTTTCTAATAACATTTGTGGCCTGTGAGACCAGTATAATGTATATTGTATAAGTGTACACTCATTGTATTCAACACAATAACTGCACTAATTTGTTTATCATTATATTGCTTACAAAACTTGTTTACAAGTTTATTGTAAACAAAATGATGAAAATATTAGTGCGGTTATTGTGCTGAATACAACGGTACCATATAGTACCATATGGTACAATGGTGTCATAGGGTGCAATTGTACCACATGGTACAATGGCACCATATGATACAATGGTACAATATGGCACAATGGCACATGATACAATGGTACCATGATACAATGGTACCATATGGTACAATGGCACCATTTGGTGCAATGGTACCATATGGTACATTGTATCATACAGTACAATGATACCATATCGTTCATTGTACCATATGGTACTGTTGTATTCAACACAATAAACACTAATATTTTCATTATTATTTTGTTTACAATAGTTGTTTACAACAAAAATATGCAAAAATGTTGTATATTATTCAAATTCAAATTCCAAGTTTATTCTCTATAAAGATTACAATGTTGAATTTACAGAATTTGGTTGTTGTGTGGTTTACATGTAGTTAAATAATGATTACAGAGTGTACCACTAGAACGCCTAGCATGGCTAGGCATTTCGGGCAGACTTAGTTTAATTCTTTATTTTAAAATATTACAAATTATGAGGTAAGTTGGTATTATGGCTAAGTGACTAAATACTAGTTTGTGAGTTTAGCAATGTGAATGCTTTTGTTTTGGCACAGTACATAGTTTCAGTATTGGAGTATCATAGGATTCATTATTTTAAGATTGAGATTAATATTTCTGTTTATGGTCAAATGGGTGAGTGAGTGTAAGTGTGAACCACCAGGTGGTATTCGTGTAGTTAGTTGATGGGGTTTATCAGGGAGATAAGATGTTTTCTAATGGTAGTTTTGAAGGTGATGAATGTGTCTGCAGTTCTAGAGTTCTCAGGTAGGGTGTTCCAGATTTTAGGGCCTTTGACATACATTGAATTTTTGTAAAGGTTTAGTCGGACATGGGGAATGTCGTAGAGATGTTTGTGTCTGGTGTTATGCCTGTGGGTTCTGTCACAACTATCAAGAAAGCGTTTTAGGTCAAGGTTGATATTGGAGTTTAAGGTCCTGTAGATGTAGATAGTAAGTGTGGATGTACTGAACAGGGAGTGCACAGTAGTAAGTGTGGATGTACTGAACAGGGAGTAAGTTTAGATCTATGAAGAGTGGGGGGGGGTGTGTTGCCAGGGATGGGATTTAGTGATTATTCTTACTGCAGCTTTTTGTTGGGTTATTATTGGCTTTAGGTGTGTTGCTGCAGTTGATCCCCAAGCACAAATAGCATAGGTGAGGTATGGATAAATAAGTGAGTGGTATAGTGTGAGAAGGGCATTTTGCGGCACGTAGTATCGTATCTTGGAGAGGATCCCAACTGTTTTGGATACTTTTTTGGTTATGTGTTGGATATGGGTGCTGAAATTCAGGTTGTTGTCAAGGTATAGGCCTAGGAATTTGCCCTCATTATGTCTGGTAATTAGAGTGTTGTCGATCTTAATGTTAATTTGTGCATCTCCTGCTCTGCTACCAAACATAATATAGTAGGTTTTGTCAGTGTTAAGCGTAAGTTTATTGGCTGTCATCCAAGTCAATATTTTGATCAGCTCCTCGTTAACAATGGTGTTGAGGGTGGCAAGATTAGGGTGAGAGATGACATAAGTCGTGTCGTCAGCAAAGAGAATGGGTTTTAGGTGTTGGGATACTTTTGGAAGATCATTGATGTATATGAGGAAAAGCAGGGGACCAAGGACACTTCCCTGCGGAACTCCAGTATGAAGTGGCCGAGTTGTTGATGCTGTGTCTTTAATGGTAACATACTGATACCTATTAGTAAGGCAAGATTTGAAATAAGCAAGCGCATGGCCTCTTATACCGTAATGGTCAAGTTTGTGGAGTAGGATGTCGTGGTCTACTGTGTCAAAAGCTTTTCTTAGGTCAATAAAAATTCCTAGTGGATATTCCTTATTTTCCAATGCTGTGTAAAGCAGATCTAGCATTTTTATGATTGCATCATTAGTGCTTTTATTTTTCCTAAATCCAAATTGGCAGGGGTTGAGTATGTTTTGTGCTGTTATAAATGAATATAGTCTCCTGTGCACGAGTTTCTCAAAGATTTTGGATAGCAATGGTAAGTTTGATATTGGCCTATAGTTGTTTAAGTCTGTAGGGTCACCACCTTTATGTATTGGTGTAACCCTTGCTATCTTGAGTAGTTTCGGGAAGGTGCTAGTTTCTAGTGACTTGTTAAAAAGTAATGAAATAGCATGCGAAAGGATATGGGCCGCTCGCTTGTACAGTAATGGTGGGACATTAGACAGATTCCCTGAGTTGTTTTTAAGTGACTTTATAATCTCGGTGACTTCCGAGGGCTCAGTTGGTGCAAGATTGAAGGAATTTGGGAAATTCCCATCTAGGTAGTCTATTAGTAATGCTGTATATTATATATTTACAAGTGTACAGGAACTTTACGTGTTCCTTGAGGTGGATGACAAAGCACTGTCTCGGAAACTGTGGAGTCAGTAGCTAGCTTGCGTCGCCACTCACTCAGTCTTGGCTGGTGTCTCATGCCACCAACACCTATTGACCATATGGTACACGGTATCATATGTTACAGGGTACCATACGGTACAATGTACTATATGGTACCATATGGTACCATCGTACCATATGGTACCATTGTACCATATGGTACCATTGTACCATATGATACCATTGTACCATATGATACCATTGTACCATATGATACCATTGTACCATATACCATTGTACCATATGATACCATTGTACCATATACCATTGTATGACATGGCACCATTGTACCATATAGTACCATTGTACCATATAGTACCATTGTACCATATGGAACAATGGTACCATATGGTTCAAAACCATAGAATTCGTCTTCAGCTCCACTTCCATCAGTCTTAGAACTGTAAGTTGTGAAGAGGAGAGTCAGAATTCGCCCGGAGAGTGAGTGAGGAGTGAGCTTCCTTGCCGCCAGGCACTATGAACAAAGCTACTTTGCCGGTTTTCCCACAATGCCATGCGGGCGTCCAGATTTTTTTTCTATGGTGTGCACACTGACCACCCAGACCCATTCTCTCAGATGTAGGCCTACCAGCCTTCTCGTGCTAAATTTGGCACCGCTAGAATTTTGGCATAGATCTACGGTTTGGACCCTGAACGTAAAGCCGTAGATCTACGGGACGGACCCTGAAAGGGTTAATACTGTAACTCAAGGGACCACTGTATTTATTATGCACCACCTGGCATAATCCCCCATAAGCCAGAAATGAAAGAGGCCCAGGGTAACAGCATTCAGCATCACCTGAGAAGAGGAGCACCAGGTATAATCTTGTGAGGTATAAACACACACATGAACACTGAAGGAAAAAATATAACAGTCGTGAAAGTCCACCCTATATCAGCAGCAAGATACTGAAGGGTGCAGCAACAACCATGATGAATAATACCAGAAACTTTCCATGCATAGGTCCAACATAAGCTAGGGTCAAGATCACAACCACATGGGACACAGATCTCCCCACCCCCTCAAAAAAAAAAAAAAAAAAAAAAAAAATTATATACAGTGGACCCCCGGTTAACGATATTTTTTCACTCCAGAAGTATGTTCAGGTGCCAGTACTGACCGAATTTGTTCCCATAAGGAATATTGTGAAGTAGATTAGTCCATTTCAGACCCCCAAACATACACGTACAAACGCACTTACATAATTGGTCGCATTCGGAGGTAATCGTTATGCGGGGGTCCACTGTATATATATAAGATGGACACTACCTCAAAAAAAATAGATGTGATGACCAAATCCAAGAGAGACTGTCCACTTCAAGTATTGGGCATGCAGGAAATAATTTTTTTAAGCAAAGATATCAGATGGAGGATGCTGTATAAGAAAACTACCCCAATTAGAGATATCAATTGGTTTGAATATGGAGATACAAAGACTGGAAGCTTGTGATTATTCCTTGTGCTGTTCCACAAGAGAACTAAACACCACTGGGTGGATTCTCCATTTACAAGAACCCATAAGGCAATGAGACAACTACTACTCCTGAGTAATGATATGCCCAGGTAAATCCGAATGAAGATGGACATTTTCTTTCTAAGAGAAAACTTCTCCATGAGGGAAAGAAAATTTCTCTGTAAGGAAGAAGAGTCAGGTAGCTGCCCAAAAGCTGGGGTGCTGAAGTTGAGCCAGGCTCACTGAGTAGACTAATGCTAACTTCCATAAAAGAATGACCCCAGAGAATGAGCACCAGGCTCCTCCCAGTTCAAAGGGAATGGGAGCCAAGGAGGGCACCAAAGACTTGCAATCTGAGAGGACTGATGCCATCTTGAGCCCAAGTAACATAGCCAGAAACTATTGGTTCATACCCTATAACTAAAGGAAAACCTTAACCCTTAAATGGTCCAAACGTATATATACGTTTTTTTCAACATCTGAATGTAAAAAAATGTACACCTTTTTTTGTTTTACATTTGAAAACTTGTAAAAAAAAATCTTATCTACATTTTTTTTTGTTATATTTGAAAATATGTAAAAAAAAAGAAGATCTACTTTTGTAGCACTACGAATTTGAACGTCGATTTGTTTGGACCGTTTAAGGGTTAAATGACGATGAATCGTGACACCAAAAAAACCTTGCAAAGGCCAATAAAGGCAGCATTTCTAGGCCTGACAAGAAAAAGTGTATGCAGATTAAGAAATTTGAGGCTCTGAACTGCAGGAGCATTTCAGACATCCACTTTATCATCATCCAATAAGAAAAAAGCTTATTTTATTTTATCTTTACACTAACCTTCCTGAAGACCACAGACATAATCCAGTTATGACTTGCTGAACTCCAGCACTAAACCCAACTTCCAGAGTGTTGACTGTGCTTCTTACAAACAAAACCCAAGACTGGTTAACCTGTCTCTGTATATTTCATAAATAATATTGCATCCAGCAAAACCTAAATTATGCTTAACTAATGCTCTTATTTATTTTAAAGCATAGCTTCTTTTTATTTTTTGAATCAAAATCTAAAAATTCACCTTCTGGTAGTTTGCTAGGTTCAAAGCCCATAGACTGCACAGGGAGATTTAATATGGCAATTAATTCAGATGTACACAAACATCCCTGAAGTAAACTTTTAATATATATAGTGAGCAAGACACCTCTGGGAGTAAATACACTATGTCACCATGCTCTTGTAAACCTGTGACAGAGGCGGCGGTGGTGGCATATGTGTGTGTGTGTGTGTGTGTGTGTGTGTGTGTGTGTGTGTGTGTGTGTGTGTGTGGAAGGGGATTAATCCTGATAACCAAAGCAATAGCATATTACTAATAAATCACATGTGTGTAATTTTACTAAAAATAAAATAAACTATTTTTAAACTTTATAAGTATGGAGAAATGGCATAATTCATATTGCTGAGAGAGGATGAGTGGCAGTAACAAGCCGCTGTTCGTGCTGAGTGGTGTCATGACTACTTACTCTATAAGGTTTAGTGCATATTGATTACATGATAATTAAGGTCACAACCTAGAAATTAACATTAAGGACACACTAATCTCTAATATAGGAATTAAACTCAAGGTATATACTACATATGAAAATACACACCTTTGTGTAAACTGTATACCCTGTCTTGGCAACTGTTTCATGCGCGATTCTCTATTGGTCACGTAGGGATGACTTGAGCATGCTCCTCTCCCTGAGTGATATATAGAGAGAATTTATATAGGTTTTGAATGCTCTTTTCTTTTTAATTTCTGATGCAAGCCTCATTACAGAAGGCACCAATGATTTGTTACCTGTTGTGTCAATTTCTTCTGACATGTTCAAGTCTTCATTGGATAATTTTGGTTAACTCTGTCACAGGTATATCTCATCCACCCCTCATAACCACACTATCCCTTTCCCTTCCATCCCTCCTACCCTTAACTACAACCTCCCCAACCACCACCATATAACTGTAGTCATGATGCTAGAACCCAAGGAAATCTAAAGGACTGATCACCAGAGGCGCCACTAGAGTTGGTGTCACCCGGGGCGGAATCTTTGGTGTCACCCGGGGCGGAATCTTTGGTGTCACCCGGGGCGGAATCTTTGGTGTCACCCGGGGCGGAATCTTTGGTGTCACCCCCATGAAATTCAAGGGCGGGGGAGGGGTAAACTCCAGTTATGTCACTACTGCATGACCAGTGGCAAATGTTTAGCAATGAGAACGTTTAACCCTTTGATTGTCGTGAAGCCCCATATCCTGAGGTGTCTCCTGGTTTCGAGGGGAGGGAGGAGGGAGGGATAGGAGAGAGAGAGAGAGAGAGAGAGAGAGAGAGAGAGAGAGGGGGGAGGGGAGAGGGGGGAGAGAGGGGAGAGAGAGGGGAGAGAGAGAGAGAGAGAGAGAGAGAGAGAGAGAGAGAGAGAGAGAGAGAGAGAGAGAAAGAGAAAGAGAAAAGAAAGAGAGAGAGAAAGAGAGAGAGAGAAGAGAGAGAGAGAAAGAGAGAGAGAGAGAAAGAGAGAGAGAGAGAGGAGAGGGGAGGAGAGAGGGAGAGAGGGGAGAGAGGAGGAGAGGAGGAGAGGGAGGGGAGGGGGAGGGAGAGGGGGAGGGAGGGGAGAGGGGAGGGGAGAGGGGAGAGGGGGGAGAGGGGGGAGAGGGGGAGGGGGAGGGGGGAGAGGGGGAGGGGAGGGGGAGAGGGGGAGGAGGGGGGAGAGGGGAGGGGAGGGGAGGGGGAGGGGAGGGGGAGGGGAGAGGGGAGAGGGGGAGAGAGGGGAGGGGGAGGGGGAGGAGGGGGAGAGGGGAGGGGATGGGGGAGATGGGGGAGAGGGGGAGAGGGGAGGGGAGGAGGGGAGGGGAGGGGAGGGGAGGGGGAGGAGGGGGAGGGGAGGGGAGGAGGGGAGGGGAGGGGGAGAGGGGGGAGAGGGGGGAGAGGGGGAGAGGGGGAGAGGGGGGAGAGGGGGAGAGGGGGGAGAGAGTGGGGGAGAGAGAGGGGGGGAGAGAGGGGGAGAGAGAGAGAGAAATTCTTATGAAATGATAGAGAATTTTTTCCCGATGGTAATGACACCAAAAGAACGAAATTTGATGGAAAACTTACAGAATTACGCTCTCGCGAAGTTAGTGACCTCGGCGATATTTATGAATCGGCGATTTTGCCCACTTTGAGCCCTATTTTCAGCTAATTCCATTGTTCCAGTTGACCAAACTCATAGCTATTTCTTTAGAACTCCATTTGTTCTATCGACTGAGCACAAGAAACTGCCCATTTACCAATTTCAACTACCCAATAACGTGGTCAGAAATTTGCAATTTGGCCAATTTCACGCAAATTAAAAAATATGCCAATTTTAAAATAGGGTCCAGAATATACAATGCAGACATTCCTGGCTGTGAGGGAAAAGTTCAACAGATAGGAGTATCGAGCAAGTATATGGTAACAATAGTTTGATTGCTGGCTACTTGTTAAGGTAGGGCGAGTCTAGCTCCTGCTATCCCCCCCTTTTTCCCCCACCCCGAAAGTGATCATTTGATTGCCGGCTGCTTGTTAAGGTAGGGTAAGTCTAGCTCTCGCTGTCCCCCCTTCCTTGCCCCCCCCCCCGAAAGGTGACGTGTGGGGCTCAGGTCAAACAGTAATCACTCGACTCACAGCTCCCAACACTACTGTAAGTACATGCCTGCTCATATTCTAGTGGACTTATTGGTTGGAAGCTTCATTTTTGACCAATAATGAACTTTGTCCTTTCACCCTTGATCTATGTTAAATGTTTTAATAATCACCACATCTTTTAGGTATTGTACTTATCATGGAGAGTGATTTCTTAAGCAGTGGGTAACCTGTCTCTCTTTCCAGCTTGGAATGACAGATTGGGTCACCTGCCAACCAACGAGAAGAATTGAAGGAGACGGATTAATGTCCAGAGACGTCCCATGTTGGATCTACCTACCTGTTATGTACGCCGACGCAGGGCATAACCCCTCATCATAGCAGTGGTAACAAACCTGCTTTCCTGTCATCTGGATTAATTATTCAAGGCTATAGACTCTGTGAAGAACGAGCCGGTGGGTTGTCACCAACACCTGCGACAACCCCCCCTCCCCCACATCACCTTCAACGGCTACGGTTTCAACAACACGCATTGTCACTAACACCAGACACCCCAGTATCACTACATATATTAGCGTTGAGTTCAAATGTTATTTTTTTTTATTTCATTTTCATTTTTCTTTCAAATAGGATATACTTTTCATGTTTCCTTGTTTTATGTTTGCTTTAATAAATAATAAAGTGTTTATCTTTGTGAATTATTATTTCTTTTTCTATTCATTAATTTTCCTGAGGAGGAGCCAGCCTTGGTAATACTGTCTGAAGTTGTTACAGGGGTGAGTAAGCCTTCACACTGGCTCTAAAATAACATTTTCTTTGTTCATCAGTCACATCTCCAGGCCCCTCAGATATTAGTCTTGCTTTAATAAATAATCATAGTAATATTGAGGAAACATAAACTCAAATATCACTTTGAGTACAGGCAACAGATCCTACATTTATTCATCTTCAACAATGCCAAAAAAAAAAAAAACTTGGAAAATAAAGAAAAAGTTGCAACATCAGAAAAACACTAGTTCCGGTATGACCCTGAGTACAGGTAACATCTCAGTGAATCTGATCTTACATTTGACCTTGAGTACAGGTAACATCTCAGTGAATGTGATCTTACATTTCCTTGCCTTCAATTATGCAAACATCATCTATCACATCATCATAATCAATGATTTTCCCTATATAGGCTTATTTGTACTTTGTTAATATATAATAGGCTATTTAGAAACGAAGGATTTTTCTCTTATGTTGGTATAGCACTGTTCTGGGCATTAGTGTCACCTTTTCTAGAGGCTCTGTGGTGTCACCCTTAAATGGTGTCACCCGGGGCGGACAACTGTACCACAGTGTGTAAATTAAAGGGAATAATGTAACTAGGATATACGAGATTTTAACTAACTCTTGTGTAGTGAAGAAATATGCTGTGTAATAATCAGTAGATCAGCAGTAATATTATTATACTGAAACTTTGGAATTATTGTAGAGAGTTAATTAATTGCAATGTATTAAGAGCATGAAATGTTATGCTTCCTAATGTTCATTTAAATGAAGGGAGGCGGGATACGGTCTGACTTCGGAATTTGAGAACTGGATTAAGAAATCTGAATCCTTAATTAGCCACCAATAAAAGCCAAAATGTTCCAACAATTTTTTATCAGCATCTAGTAAATTTGATTATTTCATTGAATATACATGGTTTAGTATGCTAGTGTTCTTTAGTTGATTATAATAAAAAATTGTGTAAGTAATATGAGTTGAGAAATTGTTTTCCATAATTGTACACGCATTAGCACCAGGTTCTTATGAGGAGGATAGTTGCAAAACAAGGTATGAGTTCTGGAGGGACAACTGGGAACAACACTGAGTTTGCAGCAAATATAATATACCCTCAAACAGCCAGCTTAAGTAGATGACAATGAAATATTTAAAGAGGAATTAAAGAAGAAGCAACAAAGACGAAAAAATACTAAAACATATGTTCAAGAGTGACAGTATGATCATTAAGATCACAAGCTCTAGAAAAGAGATGTGCTTATCACTGAGACTGGAAAACATGAATAAATTCCCAACTGTTAACAGACACTGGCAACCTGAACAATCTAGAAGATCAAAAAAAAAAAAAAAAAAAAAAAAAAAAAAGGCTCTTGCTGTGAATGATTCTTCCCAACAGCATGAGGCCTAATCAATCTAAGAGGCTCAGCAGCAATTTGAGGAACTACTCCCAAGCCTGAAGTAAAAGATACAAGCCTATGAATAGGATGCCTCAGCTCATTAAATTTAATAACTTTAAATATTAATAAACAAGGGCCTAGTCAGTGGAACCCCGGTTTTCGTCTTTAATCCGTTCCAGAAGGTCAGCCGAAAACCGATTTGTACGAAAACTGAAGTAATATTTCCCATGAGAAATAACGTAAATCCGATTAATCCATTCCAGACACACAAAAATGTTAACAAAAAATACATTTTGTAGAGAATAACTATAGTTTTACATACAGAAAACAATGAGAAATAAATATAAAGCACTAATGAAATGGATAAATGAACATTTAAATCGCTTTTACCTTTATTAAAGACGCTTGTTGGCTTATGGAAGATGGCGAGGAAAGGAGAGGTTATTGTTTGGAAAGGGAAATCCCCCTCCATAAGGACTTCAGGTATCAAAGCCCTGTTACTTCCCTTCTTTGTCTTTTACTGGCACTAGGACCAGCTTGAGAGTCACTGGACCGGTCACACAAAAAATCTGTCCAGAGGCTTGTTTCTGGCGTCTCTTTAAGATTTGCCTAAAATGGGACATGGCATTGTCATTGAACATATTGCTGACACAGCTTGCAACAGCTCTGTTACGGTAATATTTCTCCACAAAACTTTGCACCTCACTAAACTTTGCACAAATGTCCTTAATCGCGTTGCTGTTCCAGATGAAGGTCTTGCAGCTCTTCATTGGTTAGCTCTTCCCTGTGGTTGTCCAACTCTCCCACATCCTGGAGTATTGTTCACCGAATGAGTAACAAAGGCAGACTGAGTTACGAACGTATGAGAGGCCGCGTCCTGCGGGCAGGTGGATACGTCTGGTACAGACGATTTCCGAGCAAATGTACGAAAACAGTATGAAAATTTCGCAGAAATAAGTGGTCTAAAACTGAACTGTACAATAACCAGACCAGACAAAAACCAAGGTTCCACTGTATTGAATGGGAGCCAATGCAGCTCATATAAAGAAAGACTAATAGGAACCTCAGTTAAGAGAAAATATGGTACCAGTCCAGCTGCCCAATTCATTAGACTCAAGTCTCTCTAAGTAGTAGTTAGGCAACTTCACAAGCATACAATTTCAATAATTAATTTGAGAGGAAACAAATTCATGGATAAAGGCCAAGAACTGCTGATCAAGATATTTTCTAACTGCACAGAAATTACTTATAAGAAAACGGCAAGATTTTACAATTTGGTTGACTTGTCCAACAAATGACAATGAAGAATCCAAGAAGACACCTAGATCCCTCACTGATCCCACAGGCTACAAACTCGGACAATTACAATCAAATGCACCAAAATCTCCAATCTGAAGTTTCTTCTGATAATCAAAACCTGTCTTACTCTCATTTACTTTTAATTTTCTATTTGTCATTCAAGTCCAAATATTCAGAAACAGAACTAAAGCATTTAGAGTCCAGATGTAGATCTGATTACGTATTGCCAATGTGAAAACGATAATAAACCCCAAATGTTTTTCTTTGGACTATGGTGTTGTTACAAAGGAAGCCTGAGAGCTATATGGAAATATATACTCTGGGCTTTGGTAAGGCTCCTACTTATCCTCAGGAACCTGACAGGCAGGCCCCATTTTACAGTGCTTTGCTTATACCGTAGTTTTTAATTATATCCATTCTTCATTTATTCAGTTTTCTTATAAAAACATATTCAACACTCACTATAAGCTAAGGATGAAAATATTTTAAGGTAAGTAATGCGTGTACTGCTATTGCATTTTTTTAGGCCTAGCTATAATGCTTACTTAATATATGATAGTGTTAATATGCTATCAGGCTTTTATATTCCTTTGAAAGTAAAAAGATACTATTCACTTTACAGCAATTTTTGCTTAACAGCAGTAGCACAGAACCTAACCTGCTGTATAAGCGTGGCCCATCTGTATATCCCACACTGGTGTAAAAAAAAAAAAAAAAAAAAAGTACCATTATACCTATAAAAACTGCAAGTGTTTACATATTCTAGGCGAGATTATTTTCTAGATCTAGTTCTAGGTGATTCTCTACTGGGTGTTTTGCTGTTCATATGAATGGATGTCCATGGACTGATCAGGATCCTTCTGCCTAGAACAATAGCTCCAGCCAGCTCCCTTGTTATGAATCTTGGCTCTGTGTTTGTGCCAAGACATTTATTTGGATTCAAACCTTTATTTTTTCAGTCAACTGCCAGAACTATGAATTGAATTACTGACATTAGAGCCCAATTGCACAATACGTATGTACATGATTTTGAAGTATGTATCTTTCGTTTTATGCTGTAGATGCATTCCAGGTTCCTATCAGCCACATTAAGTTCAATCAGGTCATTAACCCTTTGACTGTTTCCGACGTATAAATACGTCTTACGAGCCAATGTTTCTGACGTATTTATACGCATAAATTCTAGCAGCTTCAAATCAAGCAGGAGAAAGCTGGTATGCCCACATGTGAGAGAATGGGTCTCCATGGTCAGTGTGCACCATATAAAAAAAATCGGGGAGCCAGTGGTGCATTGTGGGAATGCCATTTCAGTTGTCCTTTTTCAGCATGTCTAGCGGTAAGAAATATGTGATTCCCCAGCAAATCTGGGACTCTTCTCTTCCCAAGTGATGCTCTAACACAGATGGAAGTGTCAGTGAAGATCAATTTCATGATTTGGAGGAGTTTGAGACCAAAAGCAATGGAGGAGGAGGAGGGGGAGGAGGGAAGGAAGAGGAGGAGGAGGAGGAGGGAAGGAAGAGGAGGAGGAGGAGGAGGAGGAGGAGGAGAAGAGGAGGAGGAGGAGGAGGGAAGGAAGAGGAGGAGGAGGAGGAGAAGAGGAAGAAGAAGATGTAATAATATTGTTCCCTTGAAGCAAGAAAAAAAAAAGTCCACCCCATGACAGTGACAAGATAAGGGGAGATAACATCTGATAAGAGCTGACTTTGATGAGCGTAAAGGAGGGTAATATTACATGACCATCGCCCTCCCTTTGTTTTTGCTGGTACACAAACATTTGTCTGTCTGTCTATTTGTCTGTCTGTCAAGCTCCCTGTCTGTCCATCTAGCTCTCTGTCTCAGAGAGAGCCACAAGACTGTGTCATCACGTTTACTCACATCTTCAAGCAGAGTATAGCACTTTGTCTGGATTTCTTGGGTTATCCTAGGTAATTTACACTATGTATACTTGTATTTATGTGTACCTGTGAGACAGAGATAGGCAGACAGATAGAAAGAGAGACAGATTGAAAGATATAGAATGAGGGAGAAAGATAATTAGATAGAATGGAGGAGGGGAAGCAGCATCCGACCCCATTGTTTTGACAGGCGGTAGGGGTAGTGACTAATGAGACAATATGTCACTTTGACAGCTGCTGACTTCTGACTCAAAACAATTATAAGCCACACACTCGCACACAAGACAAGGAGGAGGAGAAGGAGGAGAAGGAGGAGGAGGAGGAGGAGGAGGAGGAGGATGAGGAGGAGGAGGAGGAGAAGGAGAAGGAGGAGGAGGAGGAGGAGGGAGGAGGAGGAGGAGGAGGAGGAGGAGGAGGAGGAGGAGGAGGAGGAGGAGGAGGAGGAGGAGGAGGAGGAGGAGGAGGAGGAGGGAGGAGGGAGGAGGAGGAGGAGGAGGAGGAGGAGGAGGAGGAGGGAGGAGGAGAGGAGGGGAGGAGGGAGGAGGGAGGAGGGAGGAGGGAGGAGGAGGAGGAGGAGGAGGAGGAGGAGGGAGGAGGGGAGGAGGAGGAGGAGGAGGAAGAGGAGAAGGAGGAGGAGGAGGAGGAGATGGAGAAGGAGGAGGAGGAGGAGATGGAGAAGGAGAAGGAGGAGGGGATGGAGGAGGAGGAGAAGGAGGAGGGGGAGGAGGAGGAGGAGGAGGAGGAGGAGGAGGAGGAGGAGAAGTAGAAGGAGGAGGAGGAGGAGGAGGAGGAGGAGAAGTAGAAGGAGAAGTAGGAGGAGCAGGAGGAGGAGGAGGAGGAGGAGAAGGAGAAGGAGGAGAAGGAGAAGGAGAAGGAGAAGGAGAAGGAGAAGAAGGAGAAGGAGAAGGAGAAGGAGAAGGAGAAGGAGAAGGAGAAGGAGAAGGAGAAGGAGAAGGAGAAGGAGGAGAAGGAGAAGGAGAAGGAGAAGGAGAAGGAGAAGGAGAAGGAGAAGGAGAAGGAGAAGGAGAAGGAGAAGGAGGAGAAGGAGAAGGAGAAGGAGAAGGAGAAGAAGAATTGTTTGTTTTTGTAAACAAGTTTTGTAAACAATATATTGATAATTATGTTTGTGTGCTTATTGTGTTGTATACAACGAGTGTATATATGTACATTGCACCTTACTTTGGTCTCATAGGCCACATAAGTTATGTGAAAAAATAAAATAGTGAAAAAAACAAAAAACCTTCAATTACAAGTAAACTAAAGTTTACCGGGTGAGCGGCAGTCGCCGCTGTTGCCATACGCGGCTCATTTTCTGCAAACTTCACGGCTCTATATCTCGGTAAGTAGGGTCAACGCCCCCGCGGCCCGGTCTGTGACCAGGCCTCATGGTGGATCAGAGCCTGATCAACCAGGCTGTTACTGCTGGCTGCACGCAATCCAACGTACGAGCCACAGCCCGGCTGGTCAGGTACCGACTTTAGGTGCTTGTCCAGTGCCTGCTTGAAGACAGCCAGGGGTCTATTGGTAATCCCCCTTATGTATGCTGGGAGGCAGTTGAACAGTCTCGGGCCCCTGACACTTATTGTATTGTCTCTTAACGTGCTAGTGACACCCCTGCTTTTCATTGGGGGGATGTTGCATCGTCTGCCGAGTCTTTTGCTTTCGTTGTGAGTGATTTTCGTGTGCAAGTTCGGTACTAGTCCCTCTAGGATTTTCCAGGTGTATATAATCATGTATCTCTCCCGCCTGCGTTCCAGGGAGTACAGGTTCAGGAACTTCAAGCGCTCCCAGTAATTGAGGTGTTTTATCTCCGTTATGCGCGCCGTGAAGGTTCTCTGTACATTTTCTAGGTCAGCAATTTCACCTGCCTTGAAAGGTGCTGTTAGTGTGCAGCAATATTCCAGCCTAGATAGAACAAGCGACCTGAAGAGTGTCATCATGGGCTTGGCATCCCTAGTTTTGAAGGTTCTCATTATCCATCCTGTCATTTTTCTAGCAGATGCGATTGATACAATGTTATGGTCCTTGAAGGTGAGATCCTCCGACATGATCACTCCCAGGTCTTTGACGTTGGTTTTTCGCTCTATTTTGTGGCCGGAATTTGTTTTGTACTCTGATGAAGTTTTAATTTCCTCATGTTTACCATATCGGAGTAATTGAAATTTCTCATCGTTGAACTTCATATTGTTTTCTGCAGCCCATTGAAAGATTTGGTTGATGTCCGCCTGGAGCCTTGCAGTGTCTGCAATGGAAGACACTGTCATGCAGATTCGGGTGTCATCTGCAAAGGAAGACACGGTGCTGTGGCTGACATCCTTGTCTATGTCAGATATGAGGATGAGAAACAAGATGGGAGCGAGTACTGTGCCTTGTGGAACAGAGCTTTTCACCGTAGCCGCCTCAGACTTTACTCTGTTGACTACTACTCTTTGTGTTCTGTTTGTGAGGAAATTATAGATCCATCTACCAACTTTTCCTGTTATTCCTTTAGCACGCATTTTGTGCGCTATTACGCCATGGTCACACTTGTCGAAGGCTTTTGCAAAGTCTGTATATATTACATCTGCATTCTTTTTGTCTTCTAGTGCATCTAGGACCTTGTCGTAGTGATCCAGTAGTTGGGACAGACAGGAGCGACCTGCTCTAAACCCATGTTGCCCTGGGTTGTGTAATTGATGGGTATCTAGATGGGTGGCGATCTTGCTTCTTAGGACCCTTTCAAAGATTTTTATGATATGGGATGTTAGTGCTATCGGTCTGTAGTTCTTTGCTATTGCTTTACTGCCCCCTTTGTGGAGTGGGGCTATGTCTGTTGTTTTTAGTAACTGTGGGACGACCCCCGTGTCCATGCTCCCTCTCCATAGGATGGTAAAAGCACGTGATAGGGGCTTCTTGCAGTTCTTGATGAACACGGAGTTCCATGAGTCTGGCCCTGGGGCAGAGTGCATGGGCATGTCATTTATCGCCTGTTCGAAGTCATTTGGCGTCAGGATAACATCAGATAGGCTTGTGTTTACCAAATTCTGTGGCTCTCTCATAAAAAATTCATTTAGATCTTCGACTCTCAGTCTGGTTAGCGGCTTGCTAAAAACTGAGTCATATTGGGACTTGAGTAGCTCACTCATTTCCTTGCTGTCATCTGTGTAGGACCCATCTTGTTTAAGTAGGGGCCCAATACTGGATGTTGTTCTCGACTTTGATTTGGCATAAGAAAAGAAATACTTTGGGTTTCTTTCGATTTCATTTATGGCTTTTAGTTCTTCCCGCGATTCCTGACTCCTATAAGATTCCTTTAGCTTTAGTTCGATGTTTGCTATTTCTCTGACCAGTGTCTCCCTACGCATTTCAGATATATTGGCCTCTTTTAGCCGCTCTGTTATTCTTTTCCGTCGCCTGTAAAGGGAGCGCCTGTCTCTTTCTATTTTACATCTACTCCTCCTTTTTCTTAAAGGAATAAGCCTTGAGCATACATCGAGTGCCACCGAGTTAATCTGTTCTAGGCATAAGTTGGGGTCTGTGTTGCTTAGTCTATCTTCCCAGCTTATATCGTTTAGGACTTGGTTTACTTGGTCCCACTTTATGTTCTTGTTATTGAAGTTGAATTTGGTGAAGGCTCCCTCGTGACTGATCTCATTTTGTCGGTCTGGGGCTCCGCGCATACATGTCTGAACCTCGATTATGTTGTGATCTGAGTATATTGTTTTTGATATGGTGACATTTCGTATCAGATCATCATTGTTAGTGAAGATGAGGTCTAGTGTATTCTCCAGTCTAGTAGGCTCTATTATTTGCTGGTTTAAGTTGAATTTTGTGCAGAGATTTAAAAGCTCGTGTGTGTGTGAGTTCTCGTCAGAGCTGCCTCCTGGTGTTATCACTGCAACAACATTATTTGCTATATTCCTCCATTTTAGGTGCCTCAAGTTGAAATCCCCCAGGAGCAAGATGTTGGGGGCAGGAGCTGGAAGATTTTCCAGACAGTGGTCAATTTTCAACAGCTGTTCCTGGAATTGCTGGGACGTTGCATCCGGAGGCTTGTAGACTACCACAATGACTAGGTTTTGGTTCTCGATCTTTACTGCTAAAACTTCCACTACATCATTTGAGGCATTAAGCAGTTCTGTGCAAATAAGTGACTCTGCGATATACAGGCCAACCCACTCACCCCCTTTTGCCTGTTCACTCTGTCGCATCTGTATAGGTTGTAACCTGGGATCCATATTTCATTGTCCAAGTGATCCTTTATGTGGGTCTCTGTGAAAGCCGCGAACATTGCATTTGCCTCTGCAAGCAGTTCACAGATAAAAGGTGTTTTGTTGTTCGTTGCTGGCTTTAGGCCCTGTATTTTTGCAAAGAAGAATGACACCGGACTGGTGGTATTGGTGGTACTGGGGCGGACTTTTTTTTTCCGGCACTAATATCTGTATCTGTTGGTTTCGAGTGGAGGCCATCGACTGTGGTTCCACTCCAGAAATGACTGGATTTGGCGTACGATTTCTGCCATTTCCTGCCAGTTTTTTTTTCTTCCTGGCACTAAAAACCTCTCCCTCTTGAGTGGCTGTGGCTACCCAGGTTTTCCTATGGCCTTGATGTTTTGTATCTTTTTGTCCCCTTTAGATGGTGTGCCTGGCAATTTAAGTTATAGCACAGTCTTTCCTGTACTGAAGAGGGACACATTTCAGGGTGAAAAGGCTTACAGGAAGGGATTTGCATTTTCATGTTGTCATATGGGCACGGCATTTTCTAGGGTGGTCAAAGTTGCACGTCCCATCTGTTTTTCCAGATTTCCCATGCCTGCAGATACCAAGTGCATAACATGTGCACAGGCTTAGTTTCCGTTTGCCTTGGGTTTTTGTGACTGTATTCCCTGTTGGTGCATGTTTTCCTGTCTCATTCCTATCCTCACTAGTACTAACAATGGAGCTCTCACCAGTTGTTTCTGGTAATATATCCTCACTATTGCTAGTGGAGTCCCCTTGTTTGCTATCTCCTGTGGTATTACTAGTTTGTAATATTGGTTTTATCTTGTCCTTGACTACACTTGTTTCCCCACTACAGCTCCTGTCTCCCTCGAGGCCATTTATATGCATTCCCTCATGCGTACATTTGCTGTCTATCTGGACAGCACCTCCAGCCTCACCATTACTGTCTACCAGGACATCACTTCAAGCCCCACATTTACTGTCTACCTGGGCAACACCTCCAGCCTTACAGTAAATCTTCTATTTTTTGTTTGAATAAATAATTCAATTTTTTTTTTTTTTCCAACAAGTCGGCAGTCTCCCACCGAGGCAGGGTGACCCAAAAAAGAAAGAAAATCCCCAAAAAGAAAATACTTTCATCATCATTCAACACTGTCACCACACTCGTACATTATCACTGTTTTTGCAGAGGTGCTCAGAATACAACAGTTTAGAAGCATACACATATAAAGATACACAACATATTCCTCCAAACTGCCAATATCCCAAACCCCTCCTTTAAAGTGCAGGCATTGTACTTCCCATTTCCAGGACTCAAGTCCGACTATATGAAAATAACCGGTTTCCCTGAATCCCTTCACTAAATATTACCCTGCTCACACTCCAGCAGATCGTCAGGTCCCAAGTACCATTTGTCTCCATTCACTCCTATCTAACACGCTCATGCACGCTTGCTGGAAGTCCAAGCCCCTTGCCCACAAAACCTCCTTTACCCCCTCTCTCCAACCCTTTCGAGGACGACCCCTACCACTCCTTCCTTCCCCTATAGATTTATATGGTTTCCGTGTCATTCTACTTTGATCCATTCTCTCTAAATGACCAAACCACCTCAACAACCCCTCTTCTGCCCTCTGACTAATACTTTTATTAACTCCACACCTTCTCCTAATTTCCACACTCCGAATTTTCTGCATAATATTTACACCACACATTGCCCTTAAACAGGACATCTCCACTGCCTCCAACCGTCTCCTCGCTGCTGCATTTACCACCCAAGCTTCACACCCATATAAGAGTGTTGGTACTACTATACTTTCATACATTCCCTTCTTTGCCTCCATAGATAACGTTTTTTGACTCCACATATACCTCAACGCACCACTCACCTTTTTTCCCTCATCAATTCTATGATTAACCTCATCCTTCATAAATCCATCCGCCGACACGTCAACTCCCAAGTATCTGAAAACATTCACTTCTTCCATACTCCTCCTCCCCAATTTGATATCCAATTTTTCTTTATCTAAATCATTTGACACCCTCATCACCTTACTCTTTTCTATGTTCACTTTCAACTTTCTACCTTTACACACATTCCCAAACTCATCCACTAACCTTTGCAATTTTTCTTTAGAATCTCCCATAAGCACAGTATCATCAGCAAAAAGTAACTGTCAATTCCTATTTTGAATTTGATTCTCCATAATTTAATCCCACCCCTCTCCCAAACACCCTAGCATTTACTTCCTTTACAACCCCATCTATAAATATATTAAACAACCATGGTGACATTACACATCCCTGTCTAAGACCTACTTTTACCGGGAAGTAGTCTCCCTCTCTTCTACACACCCTAACCTGAGCCTCACTATCCTCATAAAAACTCTTTACAGCATTTAATAACTTACCACCTATTCCATATACTTGCAACATCTGCCACATTGCTCCTCTATCCACTATCATATGCCTTTTCTAAATCCATAAATGCAATAAAAACTTCCCTATCTTTATCTAAATACTGTTCACATATATGCTTCAATGTAAACACCTGATCTACACATCCCCTACCCACTCTAAAACCTCCTTGCTCATCCGCAATCCTACATTCTGTCTTACCTCTAATTCTTTCAATTATAACCCTACCGTACACTTTTCCTGGTATACTCAGTGAATGTGAATGTGATGTTACATAATTTATCTTCTTCTAGCCCACTATAAAAATTAATTACTGGAATACTGTTAGTGTCTTCCTGTGTAAAAACTGAGAGAAAATAATTATTAAAAATTGAGCACATTTCATTCTCTTTGTCAGTAAGGTGCCCATAGTTATTTTTAAGGGGACCTATCTTATCTCTAACTTTTGTTCTATAGACCTGGAAAAAACTTTTTGGGTTAGTTTTAGAATCCCAAGCAACTTTAATTTCATAATCCCTTTTAGCTTTTCTTATCCCCTTTTTAATGTCCCTCTTAATGTTAATATACTGATTCATAAGATGACCCTCACCTCTTTTGATACTCCTATAAATTCCTTTCTTATGCCCTAGTAGATATTTGAGCCTATTATTCATCCATTTTGGGTCATTTCTTTTTGATCTAATTTCTTTATATGGGATAAACGTTCTTTGAGCAGCATGTATAGTGTTCAGAAAACTGTCATATTGATAGCTCACTTCGTTACCCCAGTCAACAGATGATAAGTGTTCTCTAAGCTTCATCATTCCACCAATCACTCCTCTTTCCTCCTGCCCCCACCCTCCTATAACCACAAACTTCTGCCCCATATTCTAATACTGCATTTTTAAAACTATTCCAACCCTCTTCAACCCCCCCACTACTCATCTTTGCACTAACCCACCTTTCTGCCAATAGTCGCTTATATCTCACCCGAACTTCCTCCTCCCTTAGTTTATACACTTTCACCTCCCTCTTACTTGTTGTTGCCACCTTCCTCTTTTCCCATCTACCTCTTACTACTTTCATTATGTGCTACATCATACCTTGTACATTTATCCTCTTTTTCATAAAATATGTATTACTTATTACCAAATCTCTTTCTACACATAGCTCAATTAAAGGCTCCCCATTTACATTTACCCCTGGCACCCCAAATTTACCTACTACTCCTTCCCTAACATTTTTACCCACTTTACCATTGAAATCCCCAACCACCATTACTCTCACTTGATTCAAAACTCCCCACGCATTCACTCAACATTTCCCAAAATCTCTCTCTCTCCTCTACACTTCTCTCTTCTCCAGGTGCATACACGCTTATTATAACCCACTTTTCACATCCAATCTTTATTTTACTCCACATAATCCTTGAATTAATACATTTATAGTCCCTCTTTTCCTGCCATAGCTTATCCTTCAACATTATTGCTACTCCTTCTTTAGCTCTAACTTTATTTGAAACCCCTGACCTAATCCCATTTTTTCCTCTCCACTGAAACTCTCCCACCCCCTTCAGCTTTGTTTCCCTTAAAGCCAGGACATCCAGCTTCTTCTCATTCATAACATCCACAATCATCTCTTTCTTATCATCTGCACAACATCCACGCACATTCAGACTTCCCACTTTGACAATTTTCTTCTTCTTATTTTTTTAGTAATCTTTACAGGAAAAGGGGTTACTAGCCCATTGTTCCCGGCATTTTAGTTGACTTTTACAACACGCATGGCTTACGGAGGAAAGATTCTTATTCCACTTCCCCATGGATATAAAAGGAAAAGTAATAAGACCAAGAACTATTAAGATAAAACCAAAGAAAACTCAGGTGAGTGTGTATAAATAAATGTGTACATGTATGTGTAGTGTGATCTAAGTGTAAGTAGAAGTAGCAAGACATACCTGTAATCTTGCATATTTATGAGACAGACAAAAAACATCAGCAATCCTACCATCATGTAAAACAATCACAGGCTTTCGTTTTACACTCACTTGGCAGGACGGTAGTACCTCCCTGGGTGGTTGCTGTCTACCAACCTACTACCTATTCAAAATAATTCAAAATTGCAAGAATAATATCAGAGGGGCCTGGAGATGTGACTGATGAACAAATAAAGTGTTATTTTAGAGCCAGTAATGTCTGTATTGTTCATTCTAGACCCTATTTTGAAATTGTCATGTTTTTAATTTTTGTGAAAATGGCCAAATTGCAAATTTCTGACCATGTTATTGGGTAGTTGAAATCTGTAAATGGGCAGTTTCTTGTACTCAGTCGATAGAAAAAATGGAGTTCTAAAGAAATAGCTACGAGTTTGGTCGACTGGAACAATGGAATTAGCCGAAAATAGGGCTCAAAGTGGGCGAAATCCCCGATTCGTAAATATCACCGAGGTCGCTAACTTTGCGAGAGCGTAATTCCGTCAGTTTTCCATCAAATTTTGTTCTTTTGGTGTCATTACAATCAGGAAAAGATTCTCTATCATTTCAATTTTTTTTTTTTTTTTTTTTTTTTTTTTTTTTTTTAATTTTTTTTTTTGTAAATTTTGTGATACCAGGAGATACCTCAGGATTTGGGGTTGTGACAGTCAAGGGGTTAATACTGCTTGTAGATAATTCTTGGAACTCTAATATTTTTTACACTTTGGTTATTTTCACCAAGAGACCCTAGCTGCCTTTCCAGAAGGTCACCAACATTTCAGTACAAAAGTGACCCAATGAACCTTCACATCCTCATTTACTTTCAAAATGTAGGTAATGTACACTTCAGCCTTCAAAATTTCAATCTTGTTCACTGGTTTCTTTGAATCTCTTCAAAGGGATGGCTAACACTATGTTAGATTTCATAAATTACGTACTTCCATACATTTTGATTTAACATGTTTGCATGTATGTGCTGGAATTTAAACCCCTACCTCTGAACATCACTTGTGCCCTTTCCTTCATTTCTCCCTTCACATCATTTTATTTATCCTAGTATACACACCAATATCAAATAATCTTGCTCCATTCTTTTTACATGTCCAAACTATCTCAACAAGCCTTCTTCCACTCTACACTGTACATTTCATACCGCCATATTCTAATTCCTTAATTCCTTATTCTTTGTATAATAGTCACACCATAAAATGATCTCAAACAAGGTATTTCCACTGCTACCAGCTTTATCCTCACTGCAGCATTTGAAAAACATGCTTCACAATCATACAATAGTTTCAGAACTACTATATCACTAGAATCATTCCAATTTGTTAATGCAGTGGCACAGTTATACTTTCCACAGACAACCAAACACTTTCTCTCCCTCATCTCTCCTAATTACCTTGTACTTCATACACCCATCTTCTACATCCACTCTCCACTATCTAAATACTGTCACCACCACCTCTTTCATTCTCACGTTTATACAGTGGACCCCCGGTTTACGATATTATTTCATTCCAGAAGTATGTTCAGGTGCCAGTACTGACCGAATTTGTTCCCATAAGGAATGTTGTGAATTAGATTAGTCCATTTCAGACCCCCAAACATACACATACAAACGCACTTACATAATTGGTCGCATTGGGAGCTGATCGTAAACCGGGGGTCCACTGTACTTCCACTTATTCTTAACATTTTCATTCATGAAAAAAACACTAAACCCCTTAGGTCCAATGAAAACATTTTCATTAACTGGTGTGTCTGTCTTCATATGAAACAGCGATATACAATCACATCAAATGTATATAGCACTTGTCAAAGTTCCACTGTTCATGAAAACCATTCTATTTACAGTAGTGCCTCACTCACCTCTTGTACACGTCACATCTTTTAGCAAATGATAATTGTTAATGGAGGAAGAATGTACAGTATAGTTTATGTACAGTAGTTAGTAAAAGCATAATTCCTTCAAGATGGGTTCTTTGATGAAGGGTTTTTTATCCAAGAAATTGAAGTCAAACTCACCTTCCTCAATTCAAACCTGATTATCTCTCTTTCTCCAGATGATGTATAACTCTTACAGGTTAAGTGCAATGATTTTAATAACTTGGCGGGGGCTGGCACACTGAATCTTTCAATGGGTACAGTATTTAACTGCGTATTATCTTCCTTTTGTTTAAATATTTTTGTACTATGCTGAATAATGTAAACTCTTTAAACTTTAATAATTCATTACAGATAAACTAGTGTGTATACTGTAAGTCTGTAAATTAATGTTGAATTTATTTATCACAGATTCAAACATTATCAGGAATATAAATGTATTATTTTGCTCTCGATGATATTCCACCATAGACAGCAAAACACATACCACACTGAGACGCTTCACAATTCTTTTATCCAAAGACAACTTGCAGGAACCTCTTCAGACCAATGAAGCAATGCACAAACAAGTACTATACTCAACAACACCTATAAAGACAATATGCCACTGGGGTTCCATCAACAATGACAAACTTGCAGAAACCAACTCAGCCCACATGATGTACTATACAGACATTTAACCAAACGACATCAAACTATGGTGCTCCAAAGGGTAACCATCCACCACAACAAACTTGCAGGGGTCCCAGTAGTTCCTTCTGAGGTACACCTGGGGGTACCTTAAGGATATTACTGAAACATACCTTAATAAGACGGAGAATGCGTCCGATCCTGAAGACCCGGACTACCCTGAGAAGTGTCGGGCTGATGGGGAAATTGGTAAGCACATCTTGGAGGAGGATTCCCATGATGGATGCGAAGACAAGGATGAAGTCAAAGAGATTCCATGGCACCGTAAAATAATGATGGCGTAAGCCAATGATCTTGACTATCGCCTCTGTATGGAATAAGGACAAGCAAATTAGGTTTTGTTATTTAATAATGGTCAATATTTTTTTAAAACAGGAAACTCTTATGAATTGTAAAGAAAACTGCTTGTCCATTTATATCTGATGCCACTTTTCCTTCACAAACTCCCATATTTTAGGAGGCAGCCACATGCAGAATTTTTTCCGGACTTTTTAAATGTCTTCAAGTGCTGAAGATTACTAAAGGAACATCTGAAACATTTTCCAAAGAATTTTACACGAGTGTTGATACCAAATATCCCATTAATGGATCAGCCACTACTTGTTTGTACTAAAAACAATTAATGTTGAGAAGATAATAATTCTATCTAAGCATATTCAAGTGAGAAAAAGAAGCTAAGAAACAGTAAAGGGCAAACAAGAATAAAAGAAACACTCCTGTAAAAAAAGAGTATTCATAATGAGGGCATGTTGTGTTGAATGGTGAGAGCACCAGGTGGTACTGCAGTGTGAGTGAAGTCCAGGCAAACCATCAATGGCAGGAGGAGAGGGTACCTTCTATTACCTATGTCACTGAGCTTCTGTGGGAATCTGAGCTCAACCACTTATAAAATGCAGTGGAACCCCAGTTTTTGAACTTAATCCTTCCAGAAAGTCATTCTAAAACCAATACATGCAAAAACTTAATCAATATTTCCCATAAGAAATAACGTAAATACAATTAATATGTTTCAGACACCCAAAAATATTCACAAAAAAATCATTTTTTAAAGAATATGACTAAT